>NW_026865020.1:0-29071 GCF_026571515.1 Ruditapes philippinarum
GCCAAAAAATACTTGACATTTTTTTAACTTTGTTTGAGTCTGGAAAAAATTTCAAATATCTTAATTTTTGAGTCTGGGACAATACTTGAAACAGCTTAAACTTAGTTTGCGTCTGGAACAATACTTGAAATATCTTACCCTAGTTTGAGTCTGGAACAACACTTGAATATCTTAACTCAGTTTGAGTCTGGAAAAACACTTGAAGTATCTTAACTTTTAGTTTGAGTCTTGAACAACACTTGAAATCTATTAACTTGGTTTGAGTCTTGAAGAATACTTGAAAATCTTTACTTAGTTTTAGTCTTTGAATACTTGAAATATCATAACTTTACTTAGATTGGTTTTTAACAATAATTTATATTATGTTAGTTTGAGTCTTGAAGAAATAGTTGAAATATCAAAACATAGTTTGAGTCTGGATTGAAATATCATAACTAAGTTTTTGAGTCTTGAACAATAATTTAAAATTTTTTTACTTAGTTTTAGTCTGAAAATATTTAAAATATCAAACTTATTGAGCTGAACAAAATCTTAAACCTTAATTTATTTTTAATCTTGAAAACCGGGCTTTTACGAAAATCTGTTTACAGACACTAAACATCTACAAAAACAAAATTCATAAAAAATTTCCCCCGCCAAGTACATTTAAATTCATATTTAAAAATTTTTATCGTCTTTACAGTTTTTTGATATCATTTTATTTGTAAACAAAAACATTACATGATTTTGTATCAAATTATTTTGAAAACGAGAAATAGACTGGAATAAAAAGGATTTTTGAACGGAAAACTTTTCCCAAACTTTTTTTAATAAGATATAATAAAATTTTTTCAAAAAAGAATCTCCCCCGAAAAAACAAATTTTATTTTCAAAAATTTCCTTTAAAAAATCACGATAGTGTACCCTCCACTGAAAATTGCAAATGAGTGAGAAAGCAAAGGGAAAGCACTAACCATTTCAGTATAAAGTCAGATAGAGTAACCTATCCTGAAGAAAACGAAGGGAAATCACTCTAACTTTTCATTATTTAGTCAGATAGAGTAATCTCCCACGAAAACAAAGGGAATGCACTCTTACCTTTATTAAGTCAGATAGAGTAACCTCCCTTAAGACAACAAAGGGAAATTACTCTAACCATTTTTTTTAAGCCAGATGGAGTAACCTCCCCTGAAGAAAACAAAGGGAAATCACTCTCACCTTTCATTATTAAGTCAGAGTAACCTCCCCTGAAAAAAGGGAAATCACTCTAATCTTTCATTATTAAGTCAGATGGAGTAACCTCCCCTAAAAACAAAGGGAAATCACTCTCACCTTTCATTATTAAGTCAGTTAGAGTAACCTCCCCTGAAAAAAAGGGAAATCACTCTAACCTTTCATTATTAAGTCAGATGGAGTAACCTCCCCTGAAGAAAACAAAGGGAAATCACTCTCATTTTCATTATTAAGTCAGTTAGAGTAACCTCCCTGAAAAAAAGGGAAATCACTCTAACCTTTCATTATTAAGTCAGATGGAGTAACCTCCCCTGAAGAAAACAAAGGGAAATCACTCTCACCTTTCATTATTAAGTCAGTTAGAGTAACCTCCCCTGAAAAAAAGGGAAATCACTCTAACCATTTCATTATTAAGTCAGATGGAGTAACCTCCCCTGATGAAAACAAAGGGAAATCACTCTCACCTTTCATTATTAAGTCAGTTAGAGTAACCTCCCCTGAAAAAAAGGGAAATCACTCTCACCTTTCATTATTAAGTCAGATGGAGTAACCTCCCCTGAAGAAAACAAAGGGAAATCACTCTCATCTTTCATTATTAAGTCAGTTAGAGTAACCTCCCCTGAAAAAAGGGAAATCACTCTAACCTTTCATTATTAAGTCAGATGGAGTAACCTCCCCTGAAGAAAACAAAGGGAAATCACTCTCACCTTTCATTATTAAGTCAGTTAGAGTAACCTCCCCTGAAAAAAAAGGGAAATCACTAACCATTCATTATTAAAGTCAGATGGAGTAACCTCCCCTGAAGAAAACAAAGGGAAATCACTCTCACCTTTCATTATTAAGTCAGTTAGAGTAACCTCCCCTGAAAAAAAGGGAAATCACTCTAACCTTTCATTATTAAGTCAGATGGAGTAACCTCCCCTGAAGAAAACAAAGGGAAATCACTCTCACCTTTCATTATTAAGTCAGTTAGAGTAACCTCCCCTGAAAAAAAGGGAAATCACTCTAACCTTTCATTATTAAGTCAGATGGAGTAACCTCCCCTGAAGAAAACAAAGGGAAATCACTCTCACCTTTCATTATTAAGTCAGTTTGAGTAACCTCCCCTGATAAAAAGGGAAATCACTCTAACCTTTCATTATTAAGTCAGATGGAGTAACCTCCCCTGAAAAAAAGGGAAATCACTCTAACCTTTCATTATTAAGTCAGATGGAGTAACCTCCCCTGAAGAAAACAAAGGGAAATCACTCTCACCTTTCATTATTAAGTCAGTTAGAGTAACCTCCCCTGAAAAAAAGGGAAATCACTCTAACCTTTCATTATTAAGTCAGATGGAGTAACCTCCCCTGAAGAAAACAAAGGGAAATCACTCTCACCTTTCATTATTAAGTCAGTTAGAGTAACCTCCCCTGAAAAAAAGGGAAATCACTCTCACCTTTCATTATTTAGTCAGTTAGAGTAACCTCCCCTGAAAAAAGGGAAATCACTCTAACCATTCATTATTAAGTCAGGTAGAGTAACCTCCCCTGAAGAAAACAAAGGGAAATCACTCTCACCTTTCATTATTAAGTCAGTTAGAGTAACCTCCCATGAAAAAAGGGAAATCACTCTAACCATTCATTATTAAGTCAGATAGAGTAACCTCCCCTGAAGAAAACAAAGGGAAATCACTCTCACCTTTCATTATTTAGTCAGATAGAGTAACCTCCCCTAAACAAGAACAAAGGGAAATAACTCTTACCTTTCATTATTAAGTCAGAAAGAGTAATCTCCCCTGAACAAAACAAAGGGAAATCACTCTTATCTTTCATTAAGTGAGACAGAGTAGCCTCCCCTGAACAAAAAGGGAAATCACTCTAACCTTTCATTATTAAGTCAGATGGAGTAGCCTCCCCTGAAGAAAACAAAGGGAAATCACTCTCACCTTTCATTATTAATTCAGTTAGAGTAACCTCCCCTGAAGAAAAGAAAGGGAAATCACTCTCACCTTTCATTATTAAGTCAGTTAGAGTAACCTCCCCTGAAAAAAAGGGAAATCACTCTAACCTTTCATTATTAAGTCAGATGGAGTAACCTCCCCTGAAGAAAACAAAGGGAAATCACTCTCACCTTTCATTATTAAGTCAGTTAGAGTAACCTCCCCTGAAGAAAACAAAGGGAAATCACTCTCACCTTTCATTATTAAGTCAGTTAGAGTAACCTCCCCTGAAAAAAAGGGAAATCACTCTAACCATTCATTATTAAGTCAGATAGAGTAACTTCCCCTGAAGAAAACAAAGGGAAATCACTCTCACCTTTCATTATTAAGTCAGTTAGAGTAACCTCCCCTGAAAAAAGGGAAATCACTCTAACCTTTCATTATTAAGTCAGATGGAGTAACCTCCCCTGAAGAAAAGAGGGAAATCACTCTCACCTTTCATTATTAAGTCAGTTAGAGTAACCTCCCCTGAAAAAAGGGAAATCACTCTAACCATTCATTATTAAGTCAGGTAGAGTAACCTCCCCTGAAGAAAACAAAGGGAAATCACTCTCACCTTTCATTATTAAGTCAGTTAGAGTAACCTCCCCTGAAGAAAAGAAAGGGAAATCACTCTCACCTTTCATTATTAAGTCAGTTAGAGTAACCTCCCCTGAAAAAAAGGGAAATCACTCTAACTATTCATTATTAAGTCAGATAGACTAACCTCCCCTGAAGAAAACAAAGGGAAATCACTCTCACCTTTCATTATTTAGTCAGATAGAGTAACCTCCCCTAAACAAGAACAAAGGGAAATAACTCTTACCTTTCATTATTTAGTCAGAAAGAGTAATCTCCCCTGAACAAAACAAAGGGAAATCACTCATATCTTTCATTAAGTGAGACAGAGTAGCCTCCCCTGAACAAAAAGGGAAATCACTCTAACCTTCCATTATTAAGTCAGAGTAACCTCCCCTGAAGAAAACAAAGGGAAATCACTCTCACCTTTCATTATTTAGTCAGTTAGAGTAACCTCCCCTGAACCAAAAGGGAAATCACTCTAACATTTCATTATTAAGTCAGTCAGAGTAACCTCCCCTGAAGAAAACAAAGGGAAATCACTCTCACCTTTCATTATTAAGTCAGAGTAACCTCCCCTGAAGAAAACAAAGGGAAATCACTCTCACCTTTCATTATTTAGTCAGTTAGAGTAACCTCCCCTGAACCAAAAGGGAAATCACTCTAACATTTCATTATTAAGTCAGTCAGAGTAACCTCCCCTGAAAATTGCAAATGTCGTAAGAAACCAAAGGGAAATCACTCTAACCTTTCATGTTTAATCCAGATAGAGTAACCTTCCCTGAGGAAAACGAAGGGAAATCATTCTAACATTTCATTATTAAGTCAGATAGAGTAACCTCTCCTGAAAATTGCAAATGGCGTAAGAAACCAAAGGGAAATCACTTTTACCTTTCACGATTTATTCAGATATAGTGTCCTCCATTGGAAATTACAAATGGCGTTGGGATCCTAGGGAAACCACTCTTACCTTTCATTATTAAGTAAGATTGAGTTACCTCCCCTGGAAATTACAAATGGCGTAAGAATCCAAGGGGAATCACTCATACCTTTCATTAAGTGAGACAGAGTAGCCTCCCCTGAACAAAAAGGGAAATCACTCTAACCTTCCATTATTAAGTCAGAGTAACCTCCCCTGAACAAAAAGGGAAATCACTCTAACCTTCCATTATTAAGTCAGAGTAACCTCCCCTGAACAAAAAGGGAAATCACTCTAACCTTTCATTATTAAGTCAGATAGAGTAACCTCCCCTGAAGAAAACAAAGGGAAATCACTCTCACCTTTCATTATTAAGTCAGAGTAACCTCCCCTGAAGAAAACAAAGGGAAATCACTCTCACCTTTCATTATTTAGTCAGTTAGAGTAACCTCCCCTGAACCAAAAGGGAAATCACTCTAACATTTCATTATTAAGTCAGTCAGAGTAACCTCCCCTGAAAATTGCAAATGTCGTAAGAAACCAAATGGAAATCACTCTAACCTTTCATGTTTAATGCAGATAGAGTAACCTTCCCTGAGGAAAACGAAGGGAAATCACTCTAACATTTCATTATTAAGTCAGATAGAGTAACCTCTCCTGAAAATTGCAAATGGCGTAAGAAACCAAAGGGAAATCACTTTTACCTTTCACGATTTATTCAGATATAGTGTCCTCCATTGGAAATTACAAATGGCGTTGGGATCCTAGGGAAACCACTCTTACCTTTCATTATTAAGTAAGATTGAGTTACCTCCCCTGGAAATTACAAATGGCGTAAGAATCCAAGGGGAATCACTCATACCTTTCAGTCAGAGTAACCACTCCTGAAAATTATAAATGGCGTTACGGCCAAAGGGAAACAACCCTTACCTTTCACAAGTTATAGTTATACCGACGAGACGAGATTTCGAAATAGCATTATATTTTAACTTGGATAACTTAATTTGAAATTGAAAAAGCTAAATATGGAAGTTTTTAAGATATCCCGACAAATGGGAGTTTCATAGGATCAAATTCATATACTATTTCTTGGGCTGTTATTCGGTTGAGGACAGACGAAATCCGATGTGTAGATGACATAGCTCTGAAGGCGCGTCCGTCGCAAAAATCTATTTTAGGAAAAAAACAGTGAATATACTCTGATATTGACCTGTTATTTTTTACAAAAAGTTGCTTGTTAGCCAATCAGGGAAAGACATTTCAAAGCTATTTATAGATTATAATTATAAAAAATAGCTGACCCGAATAAATTGGTGTTTCTCGAATATTTTTATGGTTTCGAAGCTCGCGGGTAACTACTAGGGTCCACTGATCGTTGGCCTTTCATTGGACTATATGCTTTCAATTCTTTCATTTACGACAACATAAGACACATGCTTTGTGCCTAGAAACACATATACATTTTGTTTCACAATAAAAAAACAGGGATAGAACCCCATATGTATCTCTAAAAAATGAACATCGGTAAAAGTATGTGTGAATTTCCGCTGCTCCAGATGTGAAGCTAAAACTTTTTAAACAGTCATATAAAATTCAATCATTTTTTTTTAAGAAAATCGAAATGTAATTTTACCATCATGTCACTCCTCTATATTACTCATTTTTGTTTCTATGTAGTCTTCATCGAGACATTCTTTCCGTCGTTGGTTCTGGTGTGTCCAAAATATGCAATGTGTATGAAGAAAATGTCACTAAACGGACTAAAAACCCAGAGATTTTAAGAAATCTCAATACAGAGCGATGCTTAACATTCAGACAAATCCTGATTTAAACATTTATTGAGATTTGGCTACAACGGAAGGAATTGCTGCTCAAAATTGCATTTGAGCTCCATATGTGTTGAGGAGATCCATATGCATAATTATATAAAAAATCGCAACATAATTACGGGTCACTTTAATAAAGCAATTTATAATTAATTTTATTCTTTTTGTATCATTGTGTAATAAAAACTATTATCCAAAATAGACACATTTTCACGGACGAGCTTGAATAACATAGTATCCATATAGAAAGAGATAAAATACATTCTGCATATGAAAGGCATTGAAAATAACCTTTCACAGCCTGTGAGAAAGTGAAAAGTAAGTAAATGTTTGCAACTTTGTAAAAATCGTATTTAGTGAAGTTACTGTTGTAAGTAGTTCAAATGGTACAATGTGGAAACTAAGGACATTTAACCTTATGTTAAAACAGTTTGGCAAGGTTACAAACCAAAATACAGAAAGTAGTAAAGATGAAGAGATAACCCAAGTCACTGTTGCACTACAAGCTGCTGTACATTAAAGGCATTTAAAACAAGAATTGTCCGTAGGACAGCACTCTTGACTATCCTTAGTGCTTGATAGTAAAAGAGCTTTGATAATGTAAAAAGTTCACAAAAGGGCAAAAATTGTTTCAAATCAATGTTACAGTTATAGGTTTTGTAGAGAGTCCTATTATGCTCTCAAAGATGTTATTAAGTTTCAACTTTTAAAGCCAAATGACAATGGACTTTTCTAAATACGAGATGGTACAGTATGCAAACTTTAACGCAAGTTCAAAGTCCAAAAAAGGTGCATCATTCTGTCAAAATACAAGATAGAGCCATCTCCTCCTATCTACAGATTGTTGGCATGATGTCGATAGACTTTGCAATGCGGTGGTAGCAAACTTTCACATAATTTTTAATTTAAAAAGGGGCATTATCCTGTTAAAATGCTTGATAAGAGTTACCTTCTCCTGTCTACTGGCTAGGGGCATGATGGTGAACAAGTATGCAAAGTTTCAAAGCCATACGTCCTATTGTGCTATCAAAGAAGTGTATAAAATATCAACTTTCAAAGCCATAATTATGTAGATGAACTTTGCAAATATTTGAAAAACTTAAACATAAAGGTAACGCCGACGCTCGGGTGACTAGGATAGGTCTTCTTATTCTTATCAATAGTCGAGTTAAAAACAATATATATCATTGCTTATTCCCACAAGGGAATTATAACTCATCTTTTAGACAGTAATCATATGCCATATTCATTTAGCCCTGTGTTCAAGCAGTCCATTTGAAATACTGCTAACAGGACAGCTTTGTCTTCCAGAAAAATGTATGATCAGTGTTCCTGTATGATCAGTGCTTCATCAGTGAAAGTGATATCTTGAACAAAGCTTGTGTGTAATTCATTGACAAAATAATGTCACAATTTCTTTCTAAACAGGTTTACAGAGTAAAGCAATCCTTACAAAAACAACAGATATGAATAGTTTAAATGATTCATTTAAAATGACAATATGAAATAGTGATCATATTTACAAAACAGACAATAGAAACAATAAAGAAATTTTAACAAGGGCCACTGCCTAGCACTCTAAGCAGGGACCATGCATGGCTTACAAATCAAACATATCACAGGATGAATACTATAGTAAAGTGTACTCAAAGAAAACATTATTATCATGTTCAAATAAAAGTAAAAAAAATAAAATTGGTTGACATCTCTTATAGTTTCAGAGTTATGTCCAGGACAATGTTCAAAGCAAAAAAATGACCAAAGGGCAATAACTCGAAAATTAGGCAAGGCAGAGTCAATGTTCTTTTGCACTGCTCATATACCCATTGAGACATATCTACCTACAAAGTTTCTTGTTTCCATCTCTTATAGTGTCAGAGTTTGTCCCGGACAAATTTCAAGCGTAAAAATAAACATAATTATGGCAATAACTGCGAAATAAGGCAAGGCAGAGTTTTCTGGTTTTTTTTTTTGGCACTGCACATCTATCACATGACACGTATCTACCAGTGTCTTGTCGGTTCTCTCTATATATTTCTGAGCTATGTCCTAGACATTTTTAAAGTATGAAAATGAACAAAGAACAATAACTTCAAAATAAAACATTACAGCTCTTTTGCACTGCACTTCCATTTAATGAGATCGATCTACCTACAAAGTTTCTTGTTGATACCTCTTATGGTTTCAGAGTGAAAAAAGAACTAAGGGCAATAACTCCAAAATAAGGGAAGGCAGAATGACAATTGTGCAATGCATATCTACTAAATGAGATTTATATACCTACAAAGTTTCATGTTGATACCTCTTGTTCTTTCAGAGTTATGTCCCAGACAAAAAGGGGACGGACAAAGCGGCAACTATATGCTCAACTATATGCAAGGATAGCAAGGTTATTTATAGGTAAAGTTCAAATAAACCTTCCTTGATGTTTTTTTCTGATGGATTACTGTGCCCAAGATTGCAGACAATCTAGTCATAAATAATGAAGTTAAAGCAAAAATTGAGCAAAATTCAAAATTCTGTTGCATTATATTATCCAAATAAATGAAATTGGAAAATAATGGAAAATATTACCAAATATAAAATAAACATAAGAGAAGTCAATTTATAGTCAAGAATGGTTGATAATTCTGAAGAAATAAGCTCTGTCAACGTCTGTGGAGATTGCAGTCTCTTCATCCATATTTCTAGAAATAGAAGGTTTATGTATTGTTGCAATGAAATGTTAACATGGCACTATAAATAATAACAATTTTTGTCGTTTCTCAAAATGCAAGTGAATTGAATAAGTAGTTTTATAAAGATAAATGTTGCAAAGCAAGCAAAACATGAACCTATAATAAGAGAATTTTCTCAGTTAAAGTTGGATAGTGACCATCAAAAAAGATTTTTGATGTGACCATGTGGCTGTGTGGTTAACAAATCGGTCTAGGGACCACAAGATTGCTATCTGTTGTTTCCTTGAGCAAGAAACTATACATTTATTGCTTAATACTGGTTAGTTCCAAGAAATGATTTGAGAATGTTTCAATTAGCTTACAGCTTCCAACACAATTAAACTAAAATAAATCTGTATAAACTAAATGTGATTTAGAAGTTTACTAACATTTAAATAAACAATTCTGGTTGTTTTGAAAAATAATGTTGCAAGCAAAATTCAACAAAGAAGTGTCCAAGTTTTCCAAAATCCATGCTGGAGTTACATACCTTGGATGGTGGCCTTTCATTATGTCATAATTAAGTGTGTGATATTACAAGCAAATATCATTAGTGCTTGCTGCATAGAAAACTTAAACCTATATGTCACACTGGCACTGACACCTGGCTAAGAAGGATAGCCCAAAGTATTCTTAATGTTATAACTCAGATGCACAATAAATTTCAGTAACTACAGTAGGTTATGTAGTTTGATTAATTAATTCAATTGTCTGAAGAGTGAATACCTTAAAACTTCAGAAGAGATTACCTACACTGCAAATGTAATTAACAACAAATTTTATTTCATTTAAATTATATAATGACAAACCTGAATGACTTTTCCTTCCATATATATCTTCTTCCTTACAGATTATTTGCATAGCATCTGTAATTAAATAAATCACCTAATGGCCTACATAATTCGCCAACTATTATGATTCAATGTCATGGCTGAACCTTCATCAATTTATGCTGCAGTCTAATCTACTTTGGCTGCAAGATTACCATCACTGGTTTTGTACAACCCCATATTACCGAACAGTTATAAGACTGAAGACACTGGAAATAAAAATCATACGCATTATTCAATATTCAAACAAGCAATTCATTCCATTTAACTATTTTATCTGTACAAATGATAAACAGCCAAGGGCCTATCCAAGGAGTAAAGTCACAAACTAAGTGCTTTATGATAATTTTGAGAATCAAGAAGACTATGATGGCCCTTAATCGCTCACCTAGAAGATGGTTTAAATGAACAAGAATGCATTATTTAGGCAGGGGTAGAAACATCAATTTCACAAATTCTAGTGGTCAGGGGTTGGTGCATTAAAAGAATAATTTTTTTGAATTGATTAATTTTTTTAGCTATTTTATTCAGTACTCCAGTACAGTTTTTTTAAAAAAAATTAGCAACCATTGTAATAAACAGGAAAAAAATAAAAAATAACTTTTCATTGGCATGTGAGTAAGTTCGAAATTAAAAATCAGTGTGATGAAAAATATATAAGTTAAATTCCATGATATATATAAATTCAATTCCAAGATATGTTCAATTCCATGTTCATTTTTATGTTCAAATCCAGGATATATATGTAAGTTCAATTCCATGAAATATATATAAATTCAATTCTAAGCTCATTTCCAAGATATGAAATTATGTTCAAATGCAAGAGATCATAATTATATTCTTTATTTTAAACTGAATTACCTTACAAAAATAGATAAAAATTCCTCACACAAAAAAACAACATTCATTCAAACAAAAAAATCTTTGTACGCATTCATGCTGTTCGACTTTAATAAATGTAAGATTATATGTAATGTAAAGACAGCAATATAAAAATGATTTTGTCATTTCAAAACACACTATGATTCAAGTAAATACTAAAATTATTATTCAAATAAGATGATTTTTTTTTCTTGCAGCTTATTTACCTTTGCAAAGGGATACTGTCTTCAAGGTTACTTTGCAAACAGCTGAATATGTCATAATCATAACTACACACAATTCTATGATTACAAACCTGAAATAAATAAAAAACTCATATTTTACATCAAATATTTATCGCACTTCAGTCAATAACATATCAACTGACTCAACTCCTAGTTTTTTTTAGAAAGAAGTCTTGTAAATTTAGTGTTTATTGTCATGTAAACTAAAAAAAAAACCCAACTGATACAGACCTGGGGTTAGTATCTCGAAGCTATCGTTATATTTGCGTTTACGAACGTGCTAACGATTGACGGAGGGTTGGTTAACGAGAGACTAGCGCGGGTATCTCGAAAGCAGTAGTTAAGCAATCGTTCGTTGCTTACTCGTTAGTTATTAACGATTGCGTTGTGTTATCATTTGAATACATGTACCGCGAAAATTGTGTACAGCTCTTGTTTATATTCACCGAATCATTATTTTGCGTAGACGAAGGTGAATATGAGGTTACGATCATGCTAAACCGGAACGCAATCACACGACACGTGCAGGATCCGCCGGTCTGTCGTCTAGCAATATAGACTTGTTTTGCGATGAAAATCCCGATTGCCTTGATAATAGCAATCGATAGTAGTCCTACGGAAACGGTTCCTTTAAAAAAAGAGAATAGTCATTGGAACTGCCCCTGTTGAAAGTTCCAATGAAACAGGCGTGATTTAAATTGAGGGGTGGGGCGGGAACTTAACATAGAAACTGCAATACTAGAAACAGAGGAAAAACGACTGTATATAGAACCGCAGAGACTGAAGATTTAGCAGCAGCGGCTGCCAGTGTAGTCAAATATTTTAAACACTTTACATAGTTAAAGCCAATATTCTGGCAGAGCTTCTTTTCAATACCAGTCAAAAAATCTGGAGCAGATAACCATCCCTCATTCTTCAGGCTCTATAATTATCAACATGTTGTTTTAGGGTGTAAGTATACTGTCAATATTCAAATTTGAAAATGTTGCTTTCATTGTTGCTCTCCGTTTGAGTGAAATGTGGACTATATTTTCACGAAATTTTACCCTTTAGACAAACATAATTATGTACAACAACTCTTTCTAAAATCCCACTTGCTACACAGCTGCAAAGACGTCATGCGCATAACAATGACGCCATGAGCAAAACAATGACTTCATAAGCATAAATATATATTAAATATGTAAAGTCGATTTTCATTGGATAATCATGACGTTTATATTATTAGTTATAAAGATTTTTGACAGGTAAAATTTCCCTATATAAACGACTGTTTGGAAATATAACCCGAGCCGCTAGGCGATGATTATATTGTCTACAACCATTTAACATGTCAGGAATATTTATAACGAATTTATAAAACCGCGAACTTCCCATTATTTGAGATAAAAAGTGAGATTTCTTAGAAAATTGCTTGAAACAGTGTATATAAAACTATAAAAATATCACGAGTGACGTAACAAACGTGCAGTATTATAAAATCTTTTATAATACTGCACGTTTGTTACTGCAAGTTTGGTACGTCAATTTTAATTGGCGTTTATATAGTTTATATACACAGCTGCTGTCAATTTATCAAGAAATCTCTCTTTTTATTGCAGTATTGTAAATTCGTTATAAAGATTTTTAACAGGATATATGGCAGATATAGTTTTGTTTGCAATATAACTCTCACTTGGCGGCTCGGGTTATCGTTTATATACGGCCATATAACTTGTCAAAAATCTTTATTACTAAATATATACATGGCTGCTGTTAATTAATATGGATAAATTTTCATTTTGTTTTAAACAATGGATGTTTGCTGTATTATAAATTAAAATATTACGAGTTAAATTATAACAACTGGTGTTCGTGAGTGAATTATTTGTAACTATGAAATGATAAACAAACAACATTTCTATATATTACATCCCTTTTTGTGGTATCGATTTTTGCAGCTGACGTGATGCACTTTTCTTCATGATGTAATTAATCCGTCACAGTTTACTTTTCGAAATATAATTCTGTAACAAGTTTGAATTTTGTTGAATTTTCAGCATGATGTATGCATATTTATATATTTATATATATTTTCTTGTGCAAAATTACACATTACGGAGGTTATTCCTTTCGCTGTTTAAGTTATGATATGTTTTTTTTCATCCGCATTCAAATATAAGTCTTAAATTAAAATGTAAAGAACCTTAACTAGGCTTTACAGTTTACATATGTTTGATACGTGAGACAAATTTTGTTTGTTTGGATTGTTACGGGTTGTCAACACATAACTGGCCATATCGTGCCGAATGCTGTGATAGGCTTAAAATGTAAAACTTTGTGAATGACAATAAAAATGAGCCAATTACATCCAAGAATACAAGTTTATCTCTTTCAAATAAGCAATGATATTTTTTATGGAATTGTACTAAAGAGTTCTTTGACTGTATTTACACAATAAAATCTATTACGGGCCTGTGAAAATTCATGAGAAAAAGAAATACAATACTATATTTATGTCGGTTCATCATTTTTTATCAACAAAATGATATAATTCTCATTTTTTATGTACTTTAAAATCGCACCTTTCTTACTTTTGTGTCAAAATGATAGTAACGAGAGCCTTACGACACCCTCTAGGCATCCGTTAATAATTGGACAGGTTAACGATTATTCGTTAATTACGAGAGCGTCGAGATAGCGGTGAAAACCTTAACGAGAGGTATACGATAGTCGTTATGCTAACGACAGCTTCGAGATACTAACCCCTGATCTGATATGCAGGAGGAACAGTAAATACAAGTTTTCAAGGTTTCTTTTTAAACAAGTGACAGCTTCACATAACCAAATGCTGATTAAACCTCACACACAAGGCTGTGATTCTCACCTGAAATAATTACATTTCATATCTAACATAAACATTATATCTCATACTTTGTAAAGGTTGAAATAAGCAATCAACAACAATTTCATTTGAAATTTAGGGGGGAAAAGCCTCATTCTACATAATCAGATATCAAAACCAGCACACAAAAATGTTTTTTAATCTAACTAATCTATTTTTCAAATATGTGTTTTGAAATGTTATAAAAAGCTCAGTAAATAGTTGTCTTTCTATAAAGACTGTTCTACACTGTTAGCCCGCCCACTTAACACTGTCTTTCTAAAAATATTTAAACAGAACTTACAGCATACAGCATTACGTCTTCTCATGAAACAATAACCACATCACAATCAAAACCTCACACAACAGTCTGTCATATAACATAGATCTACCTGAAATAAATGCATTTCTTATAACAGTCATCACTCATGTAATTTTCAAATCATTGTTACAATAAACCATTCCCAACTTATAGTTATCTTAGGCAAATCAGCTTTATATCCAACTACAGCAGGTCAACTCAATCCACTATTGGAACAAAACAGACGCCAGTCAAATGTTTGATTCATGGACATTTCTGATAATGGACTTTTCGCACCAGAAACTTCTAACCAGATTTTGGTTAGACTTTACTGCGATAACTTGCATGTAAATGAGGATCTTTGAAAAAAAAATATTTTGTATTGAATTATAATTATTATTAATTCTATGTGGACAACAAGGATATTTCTGGTGTCAGGATAATTCTAACACCAAAACTGGCAGGGTCAACTTAGCTCTAAAAGTAACTCAGCCCCTGGGTCATCTGATGAGCCTGGCCCTATACAAATATGGCTTAAACTAAAACATTACTGGTAATGTTCGCAATTAGATTGACTATTTAACTTTAATTCTTTTAATTTATTTACTCTACATTCAATTATACCTGTCAGATACCTGTAGGTGTTTCTGGGCTTTGATGGAAGGGTTTAGCCCTTTTAAAGCCCCTCTTCTTTTAACAAACTTACGCCACTACTTCATATTGGTCTCATTACTATTATATAGAGGATATTTGTTTAGTTCAGTGTAATATCGGAATATATTTCACCGAGTGAGCACCAAAAGGTATATTTCACGAATGGCGCAGCCACGAGTGAAATATGAACTTTTGGTGTTCACAATGTGAAATATATTTCGATATTACACTAAACTAAACAAATTTTCTTTTTATTATATGCATTGAAACGTTTTAAAAAGACATTAAACATAATACTGAATGAAAAGCGCGCCAAATAATAATACAACGTGACGTCAGTTACGACGTCACGTCATTAAGTTGGTACCCAGTACTGTGCACGCTGGTATTTCACTGAAACAACGTAAGGGGCTTAAATTCAAAACAGTGAAATTATCAAAGTGGTTATTTCACTGTTTCAAACAGTGAAATTGCCAGTTTTATATCACTGATTTATTTCTATAAACCACCGAAAAGCATGTAATAAATTTATTTATATTCACTTAAAAATATTTCAGTTTACACTGCTGTATAATTCTACACTTTATATAGAACTTCTCTGGTTCAGTGTTGATCTAGCTTGATTTTAAATTCATGAACACTTTTTGAGTCTACTACAATTTTTGGCAAAATATTCCATGTTTTTTCTTACATATCGTGAAAAAGCAATGAGATGTTCACTATATATGAGGCATTTCTAGTTTTAAATCATCATCATGACCTCCTGTTTATGCCGAATAACTAAAAACATTTAAAAATTATATAATAAAACATAAAAAAGCGTATTGTCTTATATACAAAATGTATGTACATGCATATATATACAGTCACATTCCTCCATTTACGGGGCTATATATACTTAAGGACAATGAAAACGCACGCCCGCACTATATGCATTTTATTACATGAAAACAAAACACTAACGACTCCATTAGATATATATCATAACTTTATTACAAAACGCAAACTTAACAACTGGAAATAATGCAAAATGTTTAAAATCAACTGTACACCAGTAAATCGAAGAACCTAAGGTGAAAATCCCAAAATCACTCTTTTTCATCACAGTAATGCAAACTTAACAAAGGCAAAAACCAAAATGAAAATCCAAAACAGAGTCACTCATAAATGTCTATTCGTATTGTCACCGTCGGGATCTTTAGAAACGACAGTGTCCTCCATCAGCGTCTCTTACATATGAACATCGTCGCCTCATAGACCTTACGGTGCGGATAGTCGCCTGTGGAATCTGACGCCATTCGGCCTGTAGCGTAGTGCGAAAACGCTGGTGAAGGCCATAAAATGTAGACCGATGGACACCAAAACGGTTGGCGCTTTGTTTGTAAGATATACCAGACTGAATCTGTGCTAAATCTACCCAGCGATTATTTCTTTGTAGAACCATTGCTTACAATTTACAAGCAAGTATTCAGTAGTGTTTGTCATTTAGCACCTTTTATAGAGGAAAAGTGTGTATATGCAATCTCCATGCGAGCTTTAACGATTTCTTAAACTGACCATTGGCATGATTTAATATTCATTTTCATAAAGATTTTAATTGCTAATTTGTGTCTAACATTTCTAGAAAGGTATTAAAAACAAGGTAATAGTTAACAGTTAAAAAAAATTTCATAAAGTAACCATGAATTGGTTCAATCTGTTTTCTGCTGTGATCTTATCATAATTAACCAAAAGTGTTACTTTTGATTTTTCGAGTACTGTCTTTATTATGCAATAACTTCATTAAAATGTTATCATTTTTCATAACTTTGGTATCTAAATGACCGGAATGCATTTCACACTGCCAGCCAGCTACACTGTTAGCCCACCCACTTCACACTGCTAGGAAATGTATCATAAGGTTTTAATGTTGATTCAATTAAGTATTTAAATTTTGGTCCGCTGGCCCGCCAGCCCGCTCAGTTCACACTGCTAGCCCGCTACACTGTTAGCCTGCCCACTTCACACTGCCAGGTAATGTATCATGACGTTTTCAAATTGAATCCGTTAAGTGTTAGAGTTTAGCCCGCTGGCCCGCCAGCACGCCCATTTCACACTGCTAGCCCGCTACACTGTTAGCCCGACCACTTCACACTGCCAGGTAATGTATCATAAGGTTTTAATGTTGATTCAATTAAGTATTAAAGTTTAGCCCGCTGGCCCACCAGCCCGCCTAGTTCACACTGCTAGCCCGCTACACTGTTAGCCTGCCCACTTCACAATGCCAGGTAATGTATCATGACGTTTTCAAATTGAATCCGTTAAGTGTTAGAGTTTAGCCCGCTGGCCCGCCAGCCCGCCCATTTCACACTGCTAGCCCGCTACACTGTTAGCCCGCCCACTTCACACTGCCAGGTAACGTATCATGACGTTTTCAAGTTGAATCTGTTTAGTTTTGGAGTTTAGCCCGCTGGCCCGCCAGCCCACCCAGTTCACACTGCAAGCCCGCTACACTGTTAGCCCGTCCACTTCACACTGCCAGGTAATAGTTAACAGTTAAAAAAAATTTCATAAAGTAACCATGAATTGGTTCAATCTGTTTTCTGCTGTGATCTTATCATAATTAACCAAAAGTGTTACTTTTGATTTTTCGGGTACTGTCTTTATTATGCAATAACTTCATTAAAATGTTATCATTTTTCATAACTTTGGTATCTAAATGATCGGAATGCATTCGGTTTTATTAAACCGTGAAAAAATATTTAAAAGAAATATATTTTCCTTGTTAAAATGAAATTATCCCGACCGTGCGTTTTCATTGTCCTTAAGTATATATATATATATATATATATATATATATATATATACTATATATATATATATATATATATATATATATATATATATATATATATATATATATATATATATATATATTATATATATCTTAAATCTTACATTTGGTTAAAAAGAAACATATTATGAGAAATAAGAAAACAACAGTCGTTAAGTTTCCATGTTTAACTCAGACTGTGTAGTACATGGTCGCTTAGGGTTCAGTACTGAATTATTGAACACGTTTGATAAAATATAACTACCTTATTTAACCAACGAGTATGGCCATGAAGTACGCGGGCTAACGGGCTAGCAGTCTAACAGTGTGAACTGAGCGGGCTAGCAGTCTAGCGGGTTAACAGTGTGAACTGGGCGGGCTAGCAGTCTAGCGGGCTAACAGTGTGAACTGGGCGGGCTAGCAGTCTATCCAATCCACTTCACATTGCTAGGAAATGTATCATGAGTATTAAAGTTTAGCCCGCTGGCCCGCAAGCCCACTCAGTTCACACTGCTAGCCCGCTACACTGTTAGCCCGCCCACTTCACACTGCTGGGTAATGTAGCATGAGGTTTTAATGTGGATTCAATTAAGTATTAAAATTTAGCCCGCTGGCCCGCAAGCCCACCCAGTTCACACTGCTTGCCCGCTACACTGTTAGCACGCCCATATCACACTGCCAGGTAATATATCATAACGTTTTCATGTTGAATCCGTTAAGTTTTAGAGTTTAGCCCGCAAGCCCGCCAGCCCGCCCAGGTCACACTGCTAGCCCGCTACACTGTTAGCCCGCCCACTTAACACTGTCAGGTAATGTATCATAACGTTTTCATGTTCAATCTGTTAAGTTTTAGAGTTTAGCCCGCTGGCCCGCCAGCCAACCCATTTCACACTGCTTGCCCGCTACACTGCTAGCCCGCCCAATTAGATTGACTATTTAACTTTAATTCTTTTAATTTATTTACTCTACATTCAATTATACCTGTCAGATACCTGTATGTGTTTCAGGGCTTTGATGGAAGGGTTTAGCCCTTTTAAAGCCCTCTTCTTTTAACAAACTTACGCCACTGACGTCATATTGGTCTCATTACGCCCAGTGTAATTCGGAATATATTTCACCGAGCTGAGCACCGCGAATACCGCCCACTGTTAGCCCGCCCACTTAACACTGCAAGGTAATGTATCATAACGTTTTCATGTTCAATCTGTTAAGTTTTTAGAGTTTAGCCCGCTGGCCCGCCAGCCCACCCATTTCACACTGCTAGCCGCTACACTGTTAGCCCACCCACTTCACACTGCTAGGAAATGTATCATGAGGTTTTAATGTGATTCAATTAAGTATTAAGAGTTTAGTCCGCTGGCCCGTCAGCCCGCCCAGTTCACACTGCTAGCCGCTACACTGTTAGCCGCCCACTTCACACTGCAAGGTAATGTATCATAACGTTTTCATGTTCAATCTGTTAAGTTTTAGAGTTAAAGCCCGCTGGCCGGCCAGCCCACCCATTTCACACTGCCAGCCAGCTACACTGTTAGCCCACCCACTTCACACTGCTAGGTAATGTATTCATAAGGTTTTTAATGTTGAATTCAATTAAGTATTTAAATTTTAGTCCGCTGGCCCGCCAGCCGCCCAGTTCACACTGCTAGCCCGCTACACTGTTAGGCCTGCCCACTTCACAACTGCCAGGTAATGTATCATGACGTTTTCAAATTGAATCCGTTAAGTGTTAGAGTTTAGCCCGCTGGCCGCCAGCCACGCCCATTTCACACTGCTAGCCCGCTACACTGTTAGCCCGACCACTTCACACTGCCAGGTAATGTATCATGACGTTTTAATGTTGATTCAATTAAGTGTTTAAAGTTTAGCCCGCTGCCCGCCAGCCCGCCTAGTTCACACTGCTAGCCCGCTACACTGTTAGCCTGTTCCACTTCACAATGCAGGTAATGTATCATAACGTTTTCATGTTGAATCTGTTAAGTTTTAGAGTTTAGCCCGCTTGCCCGCCAGCCGCCCATTTCACACTGCTAGCCCTCTACACTTTTAGCCCGCCCACTTCACACTGCCAGGTAATGTATCATAACGTTTTCATGTTCAATCTGTTAAGTTTTAGAGTTTACCCGCCAAGCCGCCAGCCGCCCATTTCAAACTGCTAGCCCGCTACACTTTAGCCCCCCCACTTCACACTGCCAGGTAATGTATCATAACGTTTTCATGTTCAATCTGTTAAGTTTTAGAGTTTAGCCCGCTGGCCGCCAGCCACCCATTTCACACTGCTACCCGCTACACTGTTTAGCCTGTCCACTTCACACTGCCAGGTAATGTATCATGACGTTTTCAAATTGAATCCGTTAAGTGTTAGAGTTTAGCCCGCTGGCCGCCAGCCCGCCCATTTCACACTGCTAGCCCGCTACACTGTTAGCCCGCCCACTTCACACTGCCAGGTAATGTATCATAAGGTTTTAATGTTGATTTAATTAAGTATTAAAGTTTAGCCCGCTGGCCCGCCAGCCCGCCCAGTTCACACTGCTAGCCGCTACACTGTTAGCCCGCCCACTTCACACAGCCAGGTACGTATCATGACGTTTTTCAAGTTGAATCTGTTTAGTTTTTGGAGTTTAGCCCGCTGACCGCCAGCCCAACCAGTTCACACTGCAACCGCTACACTGTTAGCCTGCCCACTTCACACTGCCAGGTAATGTATCATAACGTTTTCATGTTCAATCTGTTAAGTTTTAGAGTTTAGCCCGCTGGCCCGCCAGCCCGCCCATTTCACACTGCTAAGCCCGCTACACTTTTAGCCCGCCCACTTCACACTGCCAGGTAATGTATCATAACGTTTTCATGTTCAATCTGTTAAGTTTTAGAGTTTAGCCCGCTGGCCCGCCAGCCGCCCATTTCACACTGCTAGCTCGCTACACTTTTAGCCAGCCCACTTCACACTGCCAGGTAATGTATCATAACGTTTTCATGTTCAATCTGTTAAGTTTTAGAGTTTAGCCCGCTGGCCCGCCAGCCACCCATTTCACACTGCTAGCCCGCTACACTGTTAGCCCGCCCACTTCACACTGCTAAGTAATGTATCATGAGGTTTTAATGTGGATTCAATTAAGTTTTAGAGTTTATCCCGCTGGCCCGCCAGCCCGCCCAGTTCACACTGCTAGCCCGCTACACTGTTAGCCCGCCCACTTTACATTGCCAGGTAATGTATCATGACGTTTTCAAGTTGAATCCGTTAAGTGTTAGAGTTAAGCCCGCTGGCCCGCCAGCCGCCCAGTTCACACTGCAAGCCCGATACACTGTTATCCCGCCCACTTCACACTGCCAGGTAATGTATCATAACGTTTTCCTGTTGAACCAGTTAAGTTTTAGAGTTTAGCCCGCTGGCCCGCCAGCCCGCTCAGTTCACACTGCCAGCCCGCTACACTGTTAGCCCGCCCACTTCACAATGCAGGTAATGTATCATAACGTTTTCCTGTTGAACCAGTTAAGTTTTAGAGTTTAGCCCGCTGGCCCGCCAGCCCACCCATTTTCCCAGTGCTAGCCCGATACACTTTTAGCCCGCCCACTTCACACTGCTGGGTAATGTATCATAACGTTTTCCTGTTGAACCAGTTAAGTTTTAGAGTTTAGCCCGCTGGCCCGCCAGCCCGCTCACTTCACACTGCCAGCCCGCTACACTGTTAGCCCGCCCACTTCACACTGCCAGGTAATGTATCATAACGTGTTCCTGTTGAACCAGTTAAGTTTTAGAGTTTAGCCCGCTGACCCGCCATTCCGCTCAGTTCACACTGCATCCCGCTACACTGTTAGCCCGCCCACTTCACACTGCCAGGTAATGTATCATAACGTTTTCCTGTTCATTCAATTAAGTTTTAAAGTTTAGCCCGCTGGCCCGCCAAGTTCACACTGCTAGCCCGCTAGAATGCTAAGCCCGCTTAGTTCACACTGTTAGCCCGCTAGACAGCTAGCCCGTTAGCCCGCGTACTTCACGGCCATCCAATGACTTATATGAATTAATTAAGTAATAGAAAATATACGATTTTCACATTTCCACAATAAGTAGCGTTTACAGTCAAAACTAAAAAGAAATAACTGTTACAATAACATTTTAGGTCAGAATTAAAAATGTTCTAAACTTTGCATTAGAGAAAACCATTCACCGATCTATTTTTCAAGTTTATCACATGAAAAGTAAATAAGATCCATTTTTTCTTATTTTTATTAGCTATCTTTCTCTGTATTTGTAACTAGTAAAGAACAGAATATTGAGTTTTTCTTCTTTTGTGGCATTCATCGAAGAAAATGGTATGTGATTTCAAAAATGGTATAATTTTAAAGAATTAAAATTGCCTCTTATGAAAAAGGTAACAGAAATATGTCATGGATTTTTTTGGTTGAAAATATGGAAAAAATATACAGCCAGAGCCTCGGCAGAGCCTCGTTATCGCAGTAAACAGTTAACCTCGAGCTAGACATTCCGGTCTGTACCGGCAGCCAGTGTAAGATTCTTATAATATATAATCATATTGTTTTAAACACATAACAGAAAGCGTTTCTCTGATATCAACGTAAGAAAATGATTGTTCTAAATTGAAAAATGCGTTATGTCTAGTTAAACCCTCACATAGACATTAATAGTATCGGGACAACCGCACTGCGTTGCAATCGAATTCACTGCCGTCTGTGTTGTAATCAATTTTTGTCAATTCTTCTATAAAAAGGCAATAACAATTTTCAAAAATTCAAAATTATGGTTGTTTTGGTGCAAGTATTATACATAAGATGTAATGCTTGTGCATAAAGGGGCCGTTTTGCACACAAATTTACGTGTTTAACCTTAAATAAGCAAAAGTGGCGTCCCCACGTCAAACTGTACATAAGTGTTAGCAAAAATGGCAATAAATTGCACCGTGTGCGTGTTATAAGTAGGAAACTTACAAATGTCGGCTCCAGTCTCACTAACTGTTTCCGGTAAAACATTAAAACATAATGTAAAGTTCAGTCATAAACTTACCGACAGCAGCAAACGGCCATATTTTATCCACCGCTTCTACGACGAAATATCCATCGCGACCGATTCTGCAAAAGCTATGGCCAGTGTGATAATAATTGCATTAATATTTATTATTTTAAATTCCTTAGTCAGTCCCGTAGCTACTGCCGAACATAGTTTATAATGTCCGTAGTCAATCGCCTGCCACGTTTCAACGTCTCTCGTCACCAACGTCCTTGAAAATTTATACATTGCTTAGTTTAAACTTTATTTATTCAATAAATTGTACATAAATGACATTTACAAACATTGCACAACAATGTAATTCAGACTGGATTGGAAAACAAGTAAAACAATACTTATATCAATTCCTCTCCAGTAAAAGTAATTTTCAAGATAAAGATACAAAAATGTTGCGGTTAGATGTAAGCTCTTTGAATGTACAACAAAGAATAAGAGAATAATAGATTGTTGAATTATCGCTATAGAAAATCTAAAGTAAATTATGGTGAAATGCTAAAAGAAAGGAAAAATATAAGGAAAGGTATGATTGAATATATATATCGGAGTTTAACAACTAAGACAAACATGTAAGGAAATATGAGCATACGCAAAGACCAAGTTTATTCACACTGATAGTAATTCTTACAAAAAGCGCTTCGTTTGTGTAATAAATTTTTGGACACTCTGAAAGAGGGTTTTGTTTTCATCAGAAGAGAGATGTTCGTTGCCGTAAAGAAGATGGACAATTTAAATTAGTGAGAAATCTTTCGCGTATATTTCTGTATTTGGTACATTGCAATAAGAAGTAAGATACAGTTTCTCTCATTCCACATGTGCATGTTGGACTTTCCACAATAGACCTTCTGAACAGATCCTCATTCAATGAACTACATCCTGTGAAGGACTTGATCTTTACGTGTGCCTGTATTATAGTAAGACGGTGGTCTTTTGATATTCGGGGATATTTTGGACTTGAATATGTTTAAAGTTGGACTAGATCGAAGAGTTTCAGGAAGAGAATTCCAGGTGCGAATAGTAGAAGGTAAAAATGATTTTGAGTATAGAAGTGTTCTGGTTGGAACTGGAGTTAAATCGTCAATATGTCTAAGGTTATAACAGAGTTATAAGCTATATCTCCGCAGGCGTTACAGGTTTAGCCTCTACCGAACAACATCCACTTCCTGATAAAAACCGCTATAGAAACTAGTTCTTCATTCTGCAGTAGTATTACATTCCGACTACACGTCATTCCCTGCGGTCTGGAGACCGCAGGGTATTGGTACGCGTTTAACTTTTGAGGCACGGAGGAGCACGTGACCTGTTTTCGGTACATGGAGGAGCATGTGATCTGTAAACCGTATATGATTGGTTAATTGACTTTTTCGAAAACCCAGCTAAATACCGTTTGCCGGTACGTTACGGATTTACCTGTAGGGAATTAGTCCGAATTATACCTAATTTTGAACAAAAAACTATTACGTGATATTTCTAATTTTCTATAATTATTTTACCGTTTAAGGTGGAAAAACTTGAATGATGTGTTTGAAAATTATCAATGTTTCTTTAATATGTATCTCAAATTTTACAAACAATAAATTGTTTAAACTGAAAATCTACAAAATTAAAATATTCTTAGTGGCATCTGCCATAACAAATAGAGATATTTTCTGCGTAAACTTGTGTGTTTACTTTATTTATTTTTTGCTCGGAATTATTCATTAAATGGTAGGCCTATTTAATCATTTTCTTAAAAAGAAATAATTGTTTTATGGGTCTTCAACGGTCACCAGTTTCCAAAGACCTTCTTCTATATTGATCGATTATTGTCAACTATATTCCTGATACAAACGTTTATTTATCCCCATCCCCCCAAATAATGTTGAAAATAGTTAAATGAAATATCTTTATATCCGCAGGAAACCATTTTACTTGTTAAAATATTGTTTGCAATGTTGTTTTAATGATTTGAAATTTCGTTCCAAATCGTTCATTTTTATGAAATAATAGACTCTACATTCCTTTAAAGAAAACAAAAAAATAACATTTCATTGATAAAATCGTAGTATAAACCTACGCGTTAAACTTCGCATATACGCATGCGCTTGCTAGCATGAATGAATACATCGTAAATATAGTAAAGTCGTCAGAATTATGTTAATGGGACGAAACATCAAAGATAGATATTTAATCAAATAAAATTCCTGATTTACATTCATGCAATAAAATTGTCCTAAAATGTTTTAAAAAATGAGTATGGAGCTCCGTAACATAATTTACCTGCGTATACCGGAAAATGATTTTACCTGGCAATTATCGTGGCTTCGAAAAATAGAAATTTCGTAAGCTATCCTGTGGAATACCTTTTTCCACATGATTTTCCTTTCCTTTCTATGCCTTAGATTTTTGAAAAGAAAAATGTTTCTAAATTCCACGAATATTGTCCACAGACACTTTGGGTGTGGAGCTTAAAACGCCTTTAAAATCCAATAAAAATATATATAAAACAACTTAATATAAGCCGTTTTGAAAAAAAAATCAAATTTCAACGTCTATAATTATATTTGGCCTGTGGATTGGACGATCTGTGACAACCAATAACGACTGTGAAGGTTTGCATAACAAACTTAACAGACGAGCCAGGAAAGGGAACCTGCTTTTCTACGTAACTGATATCCCTTCTATTTAAGGAAACAGCAGATGTGAAAATTCAGACGAAGTTACTGAAAGAGAAGAAACTTAAACGACACCAACCAAACCAAGTAGACGAAGAAGATTCAAGGACGACTGTGGGCCCTTTGGGAACAGTATAGACTAAGAACAATTACCATCAGCGCTTTGCTTGATGCTTGTGCATCCCTATATGGTCCCGTAATGTAATTTTGGTAATAAAATATATTTATTTTCATGTGTCTTTATTCAATAAAAGCTGTTTTCTTATAATTTTCCCGTTTATATAAATAACTTGTGTAATGTAATTTTGATAATAAAATATATGTTCATGTGTCTTTATTCAATAAAAGTTGTTAGTATATTTTTCCAGTTTATATAAATAACGAAGTTAATAAAATGTGTCATGTAATTTTGTTAATAAAATATTTGGTTTTCGTGCATTTTTATTCAATAAAAGCTGTATTTAGTGTAATTAATTTATGTAATTAACAAATGAAATATCCATCAACAGTTTGAAAACAGGTGTGAAAAAGTTTGTATTTGAGCACGTGGCCCATCGTTATTTAAATGTGGCGAACCGTTATTACTCCGTGTCGAATCGTTAGTGTGGCGAATCGCTACATTACCCTCAAAAAAGGCCTCAACACAGACCCGTCTATAGTCTCCATGGAGACTGTTCACGTCATTTGGCGGCGTCTTAGATGTGCAGCATCAACATTTAACTTGTTTATATTCTGTAAATCTCCTACGCAGTGACCCCCTTGATCAGTAAAATCTGCCAAGGGAGGTAATCCCTGTGAGGAGTTTGAAGTATCTGGTTGTTTGGTTTAAACATATTTTATTCGATATATTTACATTATGATGAACAATATTTACACAATACATTTGGGATTGGGCAGAAAGCTATGAAAGCTTATGACTGTCCTGTCCCAGTTTAAACAATTTACATATATACAGTTCATGGCATTATCATGCACAAATTTATTTAGTTGAAAATATATCAAAGACATTTTCAAAAAATATGTATTTTGCAATTAATAAATACTAAACCAAAATTAATGGTCATGAGAAAAAAAAGCAAAGAAAATGAAACAAAAATGGAGGTGAAAAAAAACATTTTTATATGATAGAGATTAATTTAGTTAGAAGTCGCCGTTTAAATTTTCACCTAGGAATGTGCAATCGAAAAGACAACTGTTTTTATTAACGGAGACAAAAGAATGTAATAAGAATCTTAATTCATAGTTATAAAGTACAATTATGCAATTACGAAAAAACAAAAACTACCAGCTAATATTGACACAAAAAATTGAGAAAGAAAAGGAGAGGTGGATGAACAATAATAAAGCAGTAGGAGTAAACACAGATGCATTATATAGTAACTATGTATGTTTAGATGTAACAAGTGTACGTAAGACTTTGGGGAACGCGCTAAAAGCGCTTCGTTTTCTCGGATGTATTTTTGAACAGCTATAAAGATAGATAACATTAGACTCGTAAGATAAAGAAGTGATTCCAGTAGAAGGACATTTTAAAGAAGGATTACAAAATTGGGAAATAGCCGTTTATTAATTCTGGTCGAAGGTTAGTATATTGTAGGGCATTCCAAGAAATAGTGATAAGCATTTTCTCTCGCACCACATTCGCAGAAATGGAGATTCGATAATATTCTTTTCAAATAGATCGGCAGAAAGCGAACTTGAGTATCTAGTTGTTTGTTTGTTTCATTATACGCCTTTTTCCCAACAGTATTTCAGTCATATAGGCGGGTAGTTTCAGGCATCGTTCCATGGAGAGTTACACACAGTACTAGACTACCTTCCTCCGCGCTAAACTACCAAAGCATCTCCCGGGGATCGAACCCACGCCAGAGAGGTAACTGGATTAGAAGTCATCGACTCTAACCCCTCGACCACGGAGGCGGTCAGTATCTGGTATTTTTATCGCGACAAAAATATGGTAATTGATTTAAATCTACTATAAACCTCTTGTCTGCAGGAATATATTAGGTTTGCAGACCTCTTGGAGCCTCTTCAAGTAAGATGGTAATGAAGAAGAAAAACAGATAAAGACTTTACTCAATATAGATTCATTATTGAGAGGTCATCAGACCTCTCCACAGTGTTGATTTAAAGAAAAAATTAATACAAATTATATGTTTACAAATACCTGGAGTCAAATAAATATTTACAAATGGTGCTTAGTCTGATCTGCGCTATATGATCCTTTTCCAATAGCCAAGTTAAAATCCAAGTTAAATCCCAAGAACACTTTAGATTCCCAGCAATAAAATCCCACAAGAATAATTAATAATCCAAGCATCCCAATAAATCACTTTAAATTTCCCAAATTGAATAATACTCCAAAGTTATTTGATGACTTTATTAAGATCCACTGATGACTGAAAAGGTAACTGAGACTTAAAGAGTAGTAAGATTAATGAAAAATGCTCCTATATAATTATATTAACTAAGGAAGTTATCCAGAAAGGTCTATTATGTTCTCAAGTAATCATTAATCTAGCAAACTTCCAATCAATAAAGATCATATCCAGAAAGTTCATTAATCTACAATATAATGCATGATGTTTTCTTATCAACAGCTTAAGACTACCTAACTAGGTACTACTTATGTGAGTTTAAAGGGATGATTCTAAAATAGAACAATGAAATATTGGAATACAACTGCGTCAGATATAAATTATATACATGTAATATGTTGCCATACTATAACACTTGTACCCTCTCAAGAAAAAGAAATATGAATGCAAAATTAATCAATGAATAATTTCTTTTACATAATCAAACCAATGAACTAAAAGACAAATAACATCAGGAGAAATGTTAAACAATTGATATACAAATTACATTTATATGTATCGTGTATTACTAAAACAAAATAACAACCCAACTAACCAAAAAAAATAACCCAAATCATATCATAATTTATAATATAAAATGCCCTCATATTTACAAACATATATAGCACAACCAACAAAAAAAATAACAAATCATGTATAACTAGTATTATATACAATAGTATTAATTTAAAATCTTAGCTGACGCATATAACCAGTTTCTTAAACACGTGAAAGTGCTATCATAGGAACATCAATTATCTATTCCCTTCTAATGCTGTTAATGTGCAAGGACTAAATATTCTTGCAAAAATTAAGCTCCACTCTCAAACAACCTTATGATTTTTGTTTTTACATGTTTATGCAAGAATTCTAAAACAGTACTAGGTCATATCCATTTGATGAACTCATCTAACAAGTTGATCGAAAACACAGCAATTTAGATCAGAAAAAGATGTTAAGAATGGAATATAAACTTTTATTGCAAAGAACCATGTTGGCCCATAATATGTTTACTAACTGAATACGCCAAGAATGAAAGAGCTAAGGCCACTGCTTTTCTCTATAGGTAGAGGGTAATTTATTCTGATGTTTCAAATTTATAACTTTTTAAAAAGCTAACAAATCGAGAATTTGGTATTACTCAGATCAACACCATGCGTTTTGTTCTTTCTTGGTTCAATAAACACAATCTCAGCACCCTCCATATAGTAGATCACTATGAGCATCTACAGTTCCATAAAACTTAACTTAGCTTTTCCTCTTCTATATC
>NW_026865021.1:0-190000 GCF_026571515.1 Ruditapes philippinarum
GAAATGAAAAAGTAGATGCTTTAGCTAAACAATCATTAAATTTTCACAAAACTGACTTTTGATGCCGATGCGTTCATTGAACGCCGCCTTTCCTTGTTGATCTTGTTTTTCATATTTTATTGTTACCTGCTTGTGATTTTAGACCGGCTATAAATAAACTCGTATCATCTGAATGGAAAGCAAATTGGGACAATGCCGTTTTTAATAAACTTCACGATATAAACCCATCTCTTGATATGTCACCATCTCTATCTCTGTCAAACCGCCGTGATCAAACAGTTCTTCTTCGATGCCGAATTGGACACACTAAAATTACCCACTCTTATCTCCTCACAAATGACAATGCCCCTTTCTGTGTAAGTTGTAATGGAAATTTCACTGTCAAGCATTTTCTTCTTGAATGTCATGATTTTTCACAGGCCCGTAATAGATTTTATTCTGTAAATTCACTCAAAGAACTTTTTTAATACAATTCCATCAAAAAACATAATTGATTATTTAAAAGAGATAAACTTGTATTCTAGGATCTAATTGGCTCATTTCTATTGTCATTTACAATGTTTTACAATGTTGCCCCGTACTTCACTTCAGTGTTGTTATATTTTCTGGTCCTTCGGGATCATTGATGCCAACACTATAAAGTGTTGAGAATTGAGTACCGCTCAAGCCGGTGCTCGGGGGCGTGAGGGATGTTGCAATTATTCATTTTCCCTCATGTACAGACTCAATCAAACCGAGTCTGCAATTCTTATGTTATATTGTTGTGATTAATGCTTCCGAGGGATCACTTTGTTTCCAGAATTTTTTTTCTATGTTGACGTCCTACATATTGTTTTTCCCCGTGAGACTTTGATTTAAGCAGAATTCAACATTTAAACATGAAATAGTAAAATTTTGAATTTAGAAACATCCGCAGATGTGTTCATACGGCGGTTATCATGGAACCTTCAATGTGACACAGTAGTGGCATTCCATGAAAAGCAGCGTACGGTCCCCAAGTAATAAAAAGCGTTTGCCTGCGTATCACAGATAAGACGTCAAAAGACAAATTTAAAAAGCAGGCAACATATCCTAAGGGTGATTCAACATTATTCAAGTACCACCCATCTAGAAAATGCCGAAAAATTGAAACTAAAAATACCACAAGCACAACAATAATGTCGTGCTGAACGATCTTCAAGGATCGAAAATATAACATTGATTAAACCACCGGCATAAATTGGCATAAATGATGGCATTCAGAGAAATCCAAGATGGCCGCTTTTGATACTGAACTTCACCGCCGTATGAACACATCTACTGATGTTTCTAAATTCAAAATTTTACTATTTCATGTTTAAATGTTGATGAATTCTGCTTAAGCCGGTGCTAGGGGGCGTGAACGGTTACTTGCACTTTCCAGTACCGTCCATGAACAGGCTCAATCAAACTGAGCCTGCAACATTTTCAATATTGCCGTGTTGGGCTTTCTTTAGGGATTCTGAATTATCTATTTCACTCCTAAAATATGATAAACAAGATCAACAAGGAAAGGTGGCGTTCAATGAACGCAACCCCATATGACCCAGTGGCAAGGAGCCCATGTGGACCCCAAACAAAAACAGTGCAGGGCAAAGACAGAGCACGGACAGGTTAATCATTAAATGAAAAATAAATTGTAACTGATTAGGAATTCAAAGAAAAGAATAGGCCCACAAAGGGGACAGGAGACCGGGGGAAGGGGGGGAGTGTTGATCAAAGAAATTAAAGCTAGAGGTAATGGGGAAGATACTTACCGTAGACGAGAAAACAACAATATGATAAACAAGATCAACAAGGAAAGGCGGCGTTCAATGAACGCAACCCCCATATGACCCAGCAACAAGAACCAATGGCAAGGAGCCCAGGCAGGCCCCAAAAGGGACACAAGCAAAAGTGTCACCAAAACAGTATGAAACAACATAGACATACATCTGAGGAACACAGAGGGGCGCCGCCTTGGAACGGTCAGCAGCATAATAATGACTGATGGGGAGTTTAAAATATGATCAACAAGGAAAATTCTGGAAACAAAGTGATCTGGAAACAAAGTGAAGGCGGCGTTCAATGAACGCAACCCCCATATGACCAAGCAACAAGAACCAATGGCAAGGAGCCCAGGCGGACCCCAAACATAAAAAGGACAGGACAAAGACACGTTAATCATTAAATGATAAATAATTTGTAACTGATTAGGAATTCAAAGAAAATAATAGGCCCACAAAGGGGACAGGAGACCGGGGGAAGGGGGGGGGGGAGGTTAATCAAAGAAATAAAAACTAGAGGCAATGGGGAAGATACTTACCGTAGACGAGAAAACAACAAGGGACACAAGCAAAAGTGTCGCCAAAACAGTATGAAACAACATAGACATACATCTGAGGCACACAGTGGGGCGCCGCCTTGGAACGGTCAGCAGCATAATGACTGCTGGGGAGTTTAAACCGGTTAATGGTGCACCAAACTTCGCTCTTAGCCCCACCATGTTCCTATAAACGAGACAGTGTAAACAAGAGCCGGTTGAACCGGGTGATCCTCCCCAAATAGGTTTTGGACACCAGGAAGGTATACCTCTTGTTGTGTCAGAGTTATGTCACAAGACAAAGTTCAAAGTGTAAAAACAACCCAAATATTGTGCAAGACACATTGTCTCAATATGGTGATCATTTTTGTGAAATAGTTGTAAAATCCGACTTCAAATAACGAAGTTATGCGCCAGATATTATTTTGCTGCAAGGTCAAGGTAGTGACCCAAATGTTGCTTGTGACACGTCAATTTAATTTGGTGATCATCCAGTAACAAGTTATGGGCCGGACATGATTTTGCTGCAAGGTCATACCGTGACCTTGACCTTCAAGGTAGCGACCCAAATGTTGCGCGCGACACAATGTCTCATTGTGGTGATCATTTCTGTGAAATAGTTGTAAAATCCGACTTCAAATAATGAAGTTATGTGCCGGACACAATTTTGCTGCAAGGTCATGCTGTGACCTTGACCTTCAAGGTAGCGAGCCAAATGTTGCGCACGACACGCCATTTTAATATGGTGATCATTTCTTTAAACTAGTTTAAAAATCTGACTTCAAATAAGGAAGTTATGGGCTGGACACGATTTTGCTGCAAGGTCATGCTGTGACCTTGACCTTCAAGGTAGCGACTTAAATGTTGTGCATGACACGTCATCTTAATATGATGATCATTTCTGTAGAATACTTTTTAAATCCAGCTTCAACTAGCGAAGTTATGGGCCGGACACGATTTTGCTGCAAGGTCAAGATACCTTTTCAAGATGAAATTTAGTAATGAATGAAACTTTTATTAGACTTTATGTATGAAAAAAAAAATTCTGGAAACAAAGTGATCCCTCGGAAGCATTAATCACAACAAAATAACATAAGAATTGCAGACTCGGTTTGATTGAGTCTGTACATGAGGGATAATGAATAAGTGCAACAACCCTCACGCCCCCTAGCACCGGCTTGAGCGGTACTCAATTCTCAACACTTTATAGTGCTGGCATCAATGATCCCGAAGGACCAGAAAATATAACAACACTGAAGTGAAGTACTGGGCAACTTTTTACGGCTGCCACACAGCACTTGACACCTGCTGTTGTGAAGTACAAAATTCTTGGATGAGACAAAATTTGTACGTCTACTCTACTGTAAGGACAGAGGCAAAGTGATTTTTTGGTATATGAACGCTGGTATTAGCTTTGGGTATGCAAATGAGTACCAACATAAACATATTTTGGTATGCAAATTAGGTGGTTCGAGGTTATAATAGAAAAATAAATATGTCATTATATTTCATTATTAGTACAAACATACAATTCAAATCAATAAATGATACAAAACAGTTAATCTATTAATCAACTTTGCCTCAGAAAACAATTATATGAATCTTACCTCGAGTTGAGATTATAAAAAGAACTAAACCGGAAGTATGACAAAATGGCGAACATGTACAAGAAAATTGAGAAATTTCATACATTAGTTAACTCGTATTTCATAACTAAGAAGTGAAGATGAATAAAATTATTAGTGTGCTTACTTAAAACAGGTATTTTTCTAACAATTTGTTAAGTAATGAGCCATGACAATAAGTATTTATGTAAATATCACCTCTCGTGTTATGATTTCTTAAATTATACATGTACACATGTGATATTGACCTCAATAAATGCAAGTAAAAATGGAACAATAATTATGGTAATTATCCATGGTGCTAGTAATACTTAATTACCTTTATCATTTCGTTAACTAAGCAAGAAGCTCATGTAATTAAAAAAATTACCTAACCTCACATTACCCTCTCTCCTGAACAAATTTCGTCCTCGAAATTGAAAGCACCGTGTTATTTATACTTTAACAACAATTAAAATGTTTTACTTAAACATTTTTAACAATAAATTTAACAATAACGACAGGTATCAGATATAACAGTAAAACATGTCTGCTATATAAGTTTACTCATTCATTCATACTTTACTCATACATCATGTCAAGTTACATACAATTACATGTAGGCTGAACAGTCATACATAATACTATTATGCAATAAAAATGTTTATAACACTTTTGTTTAAACACATTTTTTGTTAACGATACATTAGTAATGTACTATCACATGAACATTTTAACTTTAATGCACTTAATTTTAGGTCATTATACATATAGTATATAGCATTTATGCAACAATAATTTAACATTTATAAAAGTTCTTGTTGATTAGTTTGTGAAAAATACTTCTATTATGGATATCATACCATAAACAAGATTACATGTACAATAAAAAAAATAGTTCATGAAGTCAGAAGACTGAAAATTTAAAATGTGTTTTCTTTTACTAGTAATGCATTACTTATGTCATTTAAATGGCTTACAACTACTTTAAAGACAAGAAGAATATGGAAAGACATTAGGACTTAAAAAGAAAACAAAAACTTGAGGAAAAGTTTTGAAAAGACATCCAACAATTGACTTATTACTTTTTTTACAATATTCGCATACAATGGAAAGACAACCAGGACATTCCACACTGAGAATTGACTAGAATTATTACTAACATAAAAAAATGTTTAATTTACAAACAAGTTAAGTACAATTCGAATAGTATGACAATTAATGATATTTGTTTTATGTATGTATTTGGACGAAATTAAATTGCATTGAATTACAAATTTTACTCGGACGGACACAACCCTGTATATTGAATATCAGACAAATGTAGACATGACTATGACTGACTAGAGGTTGAACAAAAATTTACAAATACTTATTTATTACTTTGATGTGAAATGGTACTTAAAATTTAAAAATGACAATGAAGATGGAAGGACACTACCATGAAGACCTAATAATTTACTAAAACAAATGATACAGTGAATACTTAATACCTTAACAAAATTTTATTGAGTTTTTCTTGTTTACAAACAAAATACCAATTTGTTTCTGTCTGTGTTCCTCTGCATATCTTGAGGCCATCGTATAGGGTGCATGTGGTCTTCATGGTCAGGGTTCTTCCATCCAGAAGTTGAATTTGTTCCGATCTGGTTATTGTGAAATTTTGATGTTCAAAGGAAATATCAGTGTTGTCCTCATTAGCCTGGTTGATAATTTCTTTGCGTTGAAATGCAGCGATTCTGGCCATGGATTCTAACAAGAATTTCGAAGGTGCATCCCTGAATATGGGTTTCCTGGCTGGCACCTTCAGTCTTTTTGGCAGAAATTCTGGTTGATGTGTACCATCAAGGCCGTTAATAAAAACGCCTTCATTAATTATTGGGGAAGGAAACATTGTGTACGTTGAAATTTCTTGTTGTGTTGAGTCCAAAGGTATTGTAGGAGTATTCAAATTCGAGCTTTTGTTGTTGTTGCAATCTGTATTTTCAAAATCTAAGGGAAGGGTTGGTGCTTTCATAGTAGAGCTTATGTTGGTTGGTTTCTTCTCTGGAGTTTTGTATCTGACGGGCTCTGATAATCTGGGGTTAAAAAATGTCCAGTCCAAACTTAGAGGTGGCAAGGATGTTGGTTCAGTTTCATTAAGGAATGCTTCCAGTGAATCAGGAACAGTTGTTTCGTCTATTAACGTGTCCAAGGATACAGGTATATTCGGTATATGGTAGCTGGAGATGATGTTATTGGAATTTCTGGTGGAATTGGTATAGAAGATATAATTGCTGAAGAATGAGGATCAACGACAGGCGTACGCAAGGATACTGAAACGGCTGGTAAGGACGATGTTGTGGTTGTTGAGTTCGGCATTATTACTGCTGAGTGGAGTTGAACAATTAAAGCTGGAGTGTCGCAATCTTCAAAATACGTCAGGAATAATTGTTTTACTTAAGATACTTCAATAGATTCAGGAAAACTGTGCGCTTTTACTAGGTGTCGCCTTTGGACATCTGTCCTCTTATGTGGAACTACAAATGGCTGTGTATGTTGGAAGGAGCACATCACCTGTGGGCCATGCCGGTCATCCCTGTGCCTAATTAACTGTGTCTGGTTGTCATAGCAAATATTGAATGGTTTGCATTTGTATTTTGTAGGCATTGTTGAAGAGGCTGCAGGTTGCAGACATTCTGAAATATCAAATATACACATCATAATAACCATTTTTCTTGGGACATGTTTTTATTTATTTAATAATGAAAAATGATTTAACAAATGCCGCCGGTCGGTCTAATGCTGTTTATTGCAGTTAATCTCTATTTATTTATTTTTATCTTCTTTAATATCATTATATATTTATTTGATGAATATCCATTTGGGCACATTTCGCATCGCACGGGTTGCACGGAAAATCACGTTATTATGGTCGCGGCTTCTTTAATGGAAATACGGCCTTCTATTCTTTTCATGTCATATAATTGTCGATTCTGGTCTAAGATTGGAAAATTTGTAAAACAATTTACTTGGCACTGAAAATGGTAATGTCTCTGGTATCGAGAAAAGGTTCATTAAAGGTACAAAGTAAAATATTCAATAAACAATTTTTTCATAGGAGGACTATGATACACATGTACAATAAATAACATCATGAGGTTGCATAATATGTTACATAATGTGGTAAAAAAGCATTTCTTTTGTCAGAACTAACATTTGCATCATACATTATAAGGCTTTAATCTGTTATCATGAACATTTAAGACTTTACCAGTCTTAACATTCTTTATGGTCAATAATAGAGTAGATATGATTTTTACTACTCTGTAGGGTCCTACCCATCGAAAACTAGGTTTTGGGCTGATTCCTTTCTTTCTGGCAAAAACTTTTGCCCATACAAGGTCATCTTCTTTATAAGAAATTAGATTTAAACGGATATCATAGTCATGTTTTTGTCGTTTTGCTGCAGGTTACATTTGATCTCGTGCCTGGTCATAGCACTTTCTAAGATATGTCTGTAAATGCTGAACGTATTGTTCACTGGAGAATTCTAAGTTTCCTTGAGGTCCTTGACAAGACCCAAAAATGAAGATAATTACTTTGAGTTCTTTGGTATAGGCCAATCTTTTACAACCTTGACCTTTTCGTCATTTGGAACAACACAATTTTGGCTAACAATATGGCCTAGAAAATGTAATTGAACTTGAAATAGATGAACTTTCTTTGGCATTACTTTAAGATTTGCCTTTTCTAGTCTTCTGAGAACCTCTTCTAACTGGGTTTAATGTGTTTCAAAGTCAGTGGTGAATATTAATATGTCATCAAAATATATAAGTACTGTTTGATATTGTAGACCAGACATAGCTACAGCATTGGTTAGTCCAAAACTGAAAACTTTGAAGGGATATTGTCCTTTTTGGCATATAAAACTGGTTTTATACATGTCATTAGGTTCCATTTGAACTTGATGAAAACCTGAAGAACAATCTAAAGAACTGTAAAATTTGGCTCCTTTAAGGCAGTCTAGACAATCTTGAGATAACTGTCTTTTAATGTAACTGCATTTAGTTTGCGAGTATCTATGGCCAATCTGATGGAGTTATCGGGCTTGCGTACAGGTACTATAGGTGCTGTCCATGGTCCATGACTTTCTTCAATAAGTCCGGCATCATACAACCTGTCAACTTCTTTGTTAATTTTTTCTTGTACTTTTTAAGGAAGTCTCCGGTATTGTTATTTAATAGGTGTTTTATCTTGGTTTGTATCTACCAAAGCTTCAGTAACAATAACACCCTCAGAAAGTAATCTTTCTTCATAATTGTCTGTTAAACTAGTCCTAAAATAAGGAGTTTCTATGTCAAAGGTCCCCATTATAATTGTTTTACTAGTAGGAGGCAATTTAAAGGTTTCAGCTGCTTGAATTCTATGATCTATTGGTAATTGATACTCTTTTAAACATTTAAGTATTTGTCCCTGGCATTGAACTTCACCTGTTTCCATTGACAAGGTCAAATTATGTAAATGCATATAATCCCAACCTAGTATATATGGAACTTCAACTTCTGCTATTAAAAATTCATGGTCAAATTTTAACCCATTAATATCAATTTGTAAGGTCACAAAGCCATAATTCTGTATATTTCCACCATCAGCTGCTTTAAATCTTGTATTGGTCACTTGTAGAGGTGGTCTTTCATTGTCAGGTATCATTTTCCAGTTTTCATATTTCAATATGCTAACAGCACTACCAGTATCTAAAAGTGCAACTAAAGGTAAATTTTTAACAGTCAAGGGCAAGAAATATGTATTAAATTGTTTATATGGAGATTTTGGATTTGTCTCCCTTGAATCATAATAATTTAAAGGTCCTTTGAAAATTGTATGCTCTATTTTAGCTGAAGGTTGGACCTCACCATCAGCTACTGAAAGTTTCCCTGGTTTCCCATTTTGGAACCTTGGTGGTAACTTCTGTTACTATTTGGTCTACTGTAATTATTTTGTTGGTATGAACTGTTGTACTGTGGGTTATGATATTTATTATAGGGGTGATTTTTAGGCTCTTTAAGTAAAGGGCAATCTCTTTTGATATGGCCTGGTTCATTACAATAGTAACAAACACCTGCTAGTCTTGATTTGGATTTGTTCTGGGAGTTTCTAACTGGAGGTCTTGAAAATTTTTGTTTCTCTTCAGGAAAATCTTCAATTTTGGCAATTCTGTGAAATGCTTGGTTTTCAGCACTTCTTTCTAATTCTTCTATTCTTCTTAATAGGGCTTCATTTGGTTCATTTTGAATCATTCTAGAATAAGAATGGCTTCTTCTAGAATAACTCAGTTCTGCTTCAGTGGCTAACCTCAGTGCTTCTGACATAGTTTTTGGACCACCTACAATTAAGTCTCTTCGTAACTGGTCATCATTTAAGGCTTCAGCAAAGCATTCTAATGCCATTTCTTCTCTGCATTTCATATTTAAATCTGGGTAAGCTAATCTGGTCATCTTTTTGATATCATTGGCCAGGTCATCAAGTGATTCATTGCGTCTACGGATTCGGGCTCTTAACTTCGCAACATGAAGTTTTCTTTGGTTCTGTGGTTGAAATCTATCCACAAGGCTTTCAATTATTAAGTTATAGTCTCTACGTCTGTCAGTAGGAATGTCATTTAATATTTCGGCAGCTCTACCTCTTAAAAATACAGATGATTGGAGTGCTTTCTTTTCATAAGACCACTCATTTAATTCACTGGTCATCTCAAATTGTGTTCAGTTAAGTTCGGTTGTGCCATCATAAGTTGGAGGTTTTAGGTTATTGCGGGGAGCTTTATATGTCTAATGATGTGTTGATGGTACTTGTCTTGTAGATGGAATTGGTCTAATTGGTATGTCTGCAGTCAATTGTCTTCCAACATCTCCATAATCCCCTGGAATCATACCAGATCTTTCAGGTCTACACTACTCATCGGGCATGGAGGTCCCAGGATACCGGTATCTGCTTGCCCCTAAAGCCCACGGTTCCCTCCTCCTATACCCGGAAACACCCATTGGGCCAGACTCTGCATAATCAGAGTAAATATACCCCCTTCCGGCTCCCTACCCCTGCCGGTTAAATCCATAGGTACCTGACACTGGTCTATAATACCATTCGTCAAGGTCCTCTCTTTATTAATTTGAACTGATCTGTAATTATTATGTCTAGTATCAAACATATCCCTGTATACCATAACCCCATCAGTTCAACCATGCAAGGCTTTATTCCTGACCCCCGAGGCCCTGGCTTCTCCATTGAGTCCGGTGTAATACCTGCCAGGGTTGATAATTCCCTAGTCATCTGAAACTTTGTTATCCACCTCTGAACGCCTGCGCCAGGTCACTTCACCGGAAGGTGTCCCAAGTACCAACTGGTCATTTGTCCCAGTTGCCACTAAGTCAACTCCAGCCATATCACCGCAACCTTCAGACCTTGATTTTGACTTTGTTTTTGACTCCGCCTCTGTCCCAACAGCAGGTATAGTAGAACTGATGGTATTTGTTGTTATGATTATCAAGGTTGGTCTACTGGACATGTATATTGGTATTATTCGCTGGTCACTGGTAGACTGGTCATTGTCTGTACATGGAATGTCAGCTGGGTCCAGCGAAAAATCCATACTGTAACTAAGGTTTTATTTAAGTAAAACATTATTTGCTTTGTACTTATTTAAAAAGAATAAATAAAACCTATCACTACTACTTGTTTATACTTGCCAAAGGCTTGGGAATAGCCTTGATGATCAAACTGCACTGAAAATTCTAAAATACTATATAATTTAGTTACATAAAAAATAGCAAATGTACAAAGACTTGGTAACAGTCTATCTCCGGTAGGACTACGAGGTTATAGGTACTGGATACTAGTTCCTGGTGGTGCTTGGTATCAGCACCGCTGCCACCATTTTATGTAGCGCCCTTCTATCGTGTGTATGACTTTTCTCTCGACTATCACCTGTTTTACTCTCTAAACCAAGTTTTTCTAAGATGTTATAGTCAGGTTGTTTTAATGGGTACACTTTACTTAAATGTGCAAGGGTACTACATCAGCAATTATTCAAATAAATTGCTAAAGTTAATCAGTATTCACGTAAAGGACAAATCTAAGGAATTAAAAAGTTTACTGGTAGTGTAAACAACAAGCCTGGTAGCGGCCAATTAAAATTTACACATGGAAAACAAACTAAGATTCAGGACAAAGCTATTTCTTCGGTTTAAATTGTGATTTATTTTTGTAATGGGCCTTAACAATAACTCTGGCTGGGATTCAGACCAAATGTATGAATCAATAAATACTGTAATGATTTCAGCATAAATAAATGGCATAAATGAGAAAAACAAGAAAAGATCGAGGTCAGATCGAATATCTATAACTAAAAGTGCCGTCAAATATACGCAATACCGAATTATGTGCCAAAAAAGACTAAGTAAAAAATTTGACAGTTTGTAAACAAAATTGTTACCGATACTGAACTTCCGGTAACAAGTTTAAAATTATATATTTCAAGATACCTTTTCAAGATGAAATTTAGTAATGAATGAAACTTTTATTAGAATGTATGAAAAGATTTGGATGAGACAAAATTTGTACGTCTACTCTGTAAGGACAGAGGCAATGTGACTTTTTGGTATACGAACGCTGGTATTAGCTTTGGGTATGTAAATGAGTACCAACATATTTTGGTATGCAAATTAGGTGGTTCGAGGTTACAATAGAAAAATAAATATGTCATAATATTTCATTATTAGTACAAACATACAAAAAAAATCAAATCAATAAATAATACAAAACAGTTAATCTATTAATCAACTTTGCCTCAGAAAACAATTATATGAATCTGACCTCGAGTTGAGATTATAAATAGAACTAAACCGGAAGTATGACAATGGCGGACATGCACAAGAAAATTGAGAAATTTTATAACATAAACTCGTATTTCATAACCAAGAAGTGAAGATGAATAAAAATTTTAGTGTGCTTACTTAAAACAGGTATTTTTCTAACAATTTGTTAAGTAATAAGCCATGACAATAAGTATTAATGTAAATATCACCTCTCGTGTTATGATTTCTTAAATTATACATGTACACATGTGATATTGACCTCAATAAATGCAAGTAAAAATGGAACAATAATTATGGTAATTATCCATGATGCAAGTAATACTTAATTACCTTTATCATTTTGTTAACTAAGCAAGAAGCTCATGTAATTAAACAAATTACCTGACCTCACAATATTTTAGTTCACATTGTGTGGAGTTTGTTTTTATGTCAGGTTTTTATTTACAATTACAAAAAGTTATACCGTATTAACTTCTTTTCGTGTTTGAGTTTGCATACACCTTTTTTCATGTCATCTGATTTGCAAAAATGTTCTACCAACTTTTCTGCAACGTATTTGCTTTTTTATAGTGCTGCTAACTTTCAGCAAACTTGTTCATACTTATTGATCTCTTCATTGTGACAAATTTATCACATTTTAGTACCAAGTCGCAACGATTTCATTGATCTCAGGTATATATAACCAGAACTATATAATCTTATAATTTCTAGCGAAATCACGTCCCTATGTTTTGTTTGTTTTCGTTTCTAATAAACAAGAGAAATACGCCTCCTTGTAAAACACTTCCAACATTTCTTCTTGGATTTCAATCAAATTCTCACATATCATTTGGCTTTTGTGATTTAACCTCTTTAGGGGTACATTTTGGCGGTTTGTTTTGCTCTTTGACGTTCATTCTGTATAACGTCTGTTGGAAATCTCTTAAGAATTGTTTAAAATAAAGTTGAGAACATTTTTTTCTATTTATTATATAGCATAACGTGAAAAAACTCTCAAAAATACATAACAAAACAGACAAACAAAATCCCCACAAAACAACAACAATAACAAAAACAGCAAAGCAACACAGGCAATAATTCTGCCAAAAAGATCAAGTATCAAAATTTTGGAAATATGGAGTAGATCACGTGTTGGCAAAAGAAAATTTGCTTTTAAGTCGTTGAGAAAAGTAAGAGTTGAATGAACTTTAGTATCAACGATGGATCATAATTCTGTTAGAAAGAAAAATATGCCAAAGAACATACTTTTTGTTGTTGTTGAATGTTGACAATCAAAATTAATCATTTCAAATACCAATAAAATCAAAAAGCAGCTACACAATAGTACTTTCACGCAATGTGCCCATATGCCCATGGTGTAAGCCCATGCGTATTTGCGTATCGGTAGCTATGTTTGAAAGTCCTGTCAACTAGATAGACGTGATCTGTAACTCAATGACATTGTCTATCTGTTTAGTTTTAAATTAAAGCTTGTATATCATTTATAAACTTCACTATTCGTATGACACACGAAAAGTTTTAAACGAAAGCTGCGCCACTCGTGAAATATACCTTTTGGTGCTCACTCGGTGAAATATATTCCGATCTTACATAGTACTAAACAAATAACCTCCATTTCTTTTGCATTCAGAAGAAATAATTTTGATAATTGAGGGTTTAAAATCATTATTCGCTAACGATAAATCTGCTGGTTGAGAATTAGGATTATTTAGCCAAAGCATTAACTTTTTCATTTCCTTGTATTCCTATGTGACTTGGGATCCAACATAATAAGACTGACTTAGTTTTTAAAATATCACGAAATCGCAAAAGTAATTCGATTTTTAATTTAAAGCTTGTATACTTCATTGTAGCTATTTCATATGGAAATTTTAAACGGAAGGCAAGCTTTAACAAATTGTTCTTTCTCTTGTGAACGTAAAGTTAATATAAACTTTTGCAATGATTTATTTCCAATATGATATTAAATAAATATTACAACATTTGTACACTTTTCATGAGGTATTGTGACAAATAAAATGTGCATGCACTTCAAACATAAATTTCGTTTATATTTATGAATATTGTTATGACAAAGGATAATGATGAAGCAAAATTTCTTTGAGTTTTATTTTGATATAGAAATTTGACCTGCTTATAAATTAGATGTTTAAACGCTTTAAATGTATTAAAGGTGGTGTCTAGTACTGGGGATCAAATTCGTCTACTTCATTAAAATTATAATGAAGTCACATCAGATCCAAATTAGATTATAGTTTAGCGTTTACGGTTCGTAAAGAACCACCTCTCTATCTAAGAAAGCTTCTCTTTTATATGCAACAGGAGTATCATCAAAACAATTCCACTAGAAAAGTAATTTTAAAACAAAAATAAAGCGACAATTTAAAAAAACTAATTAAACCATTAGGCCTTCAAGTAAAACATAATTTAGACAATCTTAAAAGAGACCCAAATATTCTTCAAAATGTGCAAAACGATATTCCTCTGTAGAGTTACAAATCGCCAGAAGTTAACATTAGTTTTTTTAAGTTTAAAAACGTCAAAATCCCCCGAAATTTTCAAGGAATATTTTTCAAAACTTATAGAAAAACGTTGAGATTTTTTTCGAAATTTGCACAGACGACTCAAAGGATAGTTTCAAAGTAGATGCAGCCGTCTTTGAAAAAAAATACATCTACACGAAGACTGCTTGATAATGCGTCTAGAGTTACTGCAGAAGCGAGAGCCATTGATAAAGCATTTCACAGCATAATTGAAATAAATTTGTTCAAATGTTTTTAAGATTTACTCTCCGTATTATAAAGATCAACAAGGTAAAGGCAACGTTCACAGGACGCAGCCCCCGACACACCCAAGTAGGGCACCCAGAAGGCACCAAACAAAACATGGAGTGGACATAAGGGCAGCGAAAGGAGAGGAAAATTGAAAGTCCGATAATATTATGATAAAGAAACATATTTTCAAAATCTAGGTCAGTCAAATTATACCACATAGAATCAAAGCACTGAATGTACTGATGGGGAGGCTATGAGAGAATGTTTCAGACTTATAGTGTCTTTTCTTTTTGCTTAAAATATGCTACCAAAATAAAAAGATATGCACATTGCGCTATTTATCCTTACTGTTGTGTTCAACCATTCATATATATGGTTAATGTGGTTGACTATTCATTTTGTTAATATTCCAGAACATTTCATTGAGGTCTACATTCGGACTGTTAATCATACAAATTTTGAAAAACCTAAACTGTCAATAATAAATGACATACCAGCAAGTATGACGACTGTTCATTATCAGATAACAATAACATTTTACAACTGACGGTTCCTTATCAAAATCACAGGAACTTGAAATTCTATCAAATAACCAATATTAATTATAATATCCAAATATACCCCCTATATACTATAAAAAACACAAACACAGGAACTTGAAATTCTATCAAATAACCAATATTAATTATAATATCCAAATATACCCCCTATATACTATTAAAAAATTTTATAGTATATAGGGGGTATATTTGGATATTATAATTAATATTGGTTATTTGATAGAATTTCAAGTTCCTGTGTCAAAATATTCTAGGACTGTTCATCATAAATACTTTATGTCATTTTAATATTATTGAATGATAATAACAACTGCAAGTGATGCAACATTTTTATTGAACATAAAAATTATACACGTTTAGATGTACCATAATTGAGATCAATATAAGATACTGTCTTGTGATGAGTATTAATATTCATGCTCTACGGACAGAAGGTTGTCTTCTCCAGAAGCAAATCTCGAATAAAATCACGTTTCAGAAAATTATTCCCATTTCATTACTGACGGCGTCGGATAATATTAAAGCTAAATATTTCTCGAAAAAATACATATCTGCAAAGCTTATTCAAAACTGAATCAACCTAAGTGAAAATTGATCAGGAAGTTATATCTTCTTTTTTTACCGCCAACACTCAACCAACTTATGGTAGTTAATCGATAGCTTGTGTATTTTTAAACCTCACTAGCTTGAAATATATACTGCGGAAAATCTGTTGTTAACAGGGTGTGCGGTTATTACGTAGGGTTTTCCCTGTCGACCATTTCCCGCAAATAGATGAGAACATCGAAGCCGTCAGTGCTATGAATGGTGTTATAAATGGCGTGTTTTAGAAGTTTTTGTTGAAACTTCTCCAATTTCCTCCAGAGGCGTGCACGTCGCGGAGAAGGCACACGGAAGGACATAGTCAAGTCATCATAAGTACCAGAGGTGATTGGTTGACCTGTCGTGACTTACTCTGGAGGTTTGGCGCTAATAGATGCCGTTTTTGTTGTCGTCAGTCAGAAAGTTGATGCCTTGACGGTATTGTCGTCTCCTTTACCACCAAAGAACGAAGAATGGGCTTCCAGGAAGAATCTGCTTGAAAAAGACGTCCCAGATGCTATAATCTCGGACATATGGTTATTCCGGCGCCGAGTATAAATAAACTTAAAACACACTCACTTTTGTTGAAAACAAAACAAAAAAACAACAACACATTTTCTGTAGTAATTTTTCAAGTGTTGTAAAATGAATAAGAAATTCCTCTTATGCCGCCGATTATTTTTAGAACACCAACATAAAAGTTCTTTTTTTTATTTTTCAAATAAACATTAATCACTTCATCGCGCGCAAATATCGTTTTCAAATTAAAGTTTCGTAAGATATGTTAATGACTTCCCGATGCTCGACTGTAAGTAATTTGTATATGTATGCGGGGTTTTTTTTTTTTTTTTTTTTTTTAATTAAAGCTTCTTATTCTTTAATATTTTTTATGTATCTCATAATCTGTATTGAAAATTTGAATTTTGTTACACGTAGACTATCAAATTACGATGTATGCCCTAGAATTGAATAAACTTTCTAATTACACAATACGGGGTCATACTGATCTTTGCGTCTTTCTCTGAAATAATTATTTCTTTGTTAAAACATATTTGACCACATATTTCTGTCAATTAACTGTTCACTTTACTTCCGATTTTTGTTGTACGGAAACACATGTTTCTATTTGTGTTTTCTAATCAATTCGAATCTATAATCAGTTTAATGGGATCACCACCGGGTAAACGACTACTAGGTACTTTGGTCATGTTTTTTACCCCAAATATTTGAATGTTTCTATTGGGATTAAAATGAGCATAGTTAAGTAAACAACTGGTTGTATAAATCCCTGACCTGTCTAATTCTAATTATGAAATCAGTGAATATATAAGACTTTCACTACAAAATATTCCTAAACAAAAGAGCACATGTTTAAATTTATTCCTATACAAATAAAAGATCAGAGTAGGGATCTGTCAATTGCCAAATATACTTTTATGTTAAAAGTTTGATTAATGAATTATGTAAGATGAAAATATAAGTATTGCTTTTTTTATTTTGCTAATGTAAAATGTAATATTGTGCTGGAATTTTGTCGGAAGGTCCTTATAGGAGTTTTGTAGTTAAATAGTTTTTTTTTCGGCGATAATGGTTCAAGAATATAATGTTTCAAACTATATGCTCATCACCATCAGTGAATTTTTAGTTAAATGTATGCAAAATATTTACTAACAGCTATATGATATAGCGGTTTATGACCGTTTTCCGCGTACAGCCTCCTGGGGTGTACTAATAAGTTAGTTTTCCTTAGTTATCACGCAAGCATGATCCATGTCTCTGATGTAAGCGACAGTTTACAATTATTTGTCTTTAAAAAATATTAAGGACTTTTAATGGTTTATAACAACAAAAGAACATGCATGATATTGAGAATACAACATTGTACGGTCTCAAATATCGTCAGTAAGACCGGTGTACACAATGGAGAATACGGTGTTGGAACGTTCTAGTTAATGACCCGTCATAAACAGTTGGTCGCTGCGTAGTAATGGGAAAATTGTTATCAAAAATAATAAAGAATATTTGCCACTAAATTAAAGCATTTACTTATAAATTTTCATTTATGCTTTTTGTTAAAAAAATATTGATAAAGTTATTATTTTGAAGGGTTTTCATACCAGAACTATTTATTACAGACGTACGTATGCCTAAACCTGATTACCGCGGCAGTATGACGTCACGGAGTAGTGATTTAAACAAAAATCAAGAATTTTTCAGAGAATTATTATCTTTACAAATTGCAGATATGAAATTAAAGAATGAAAATATTTTCATATTGTAAATGTCTGTGATGAGTGATGAGTCAGCTTAGAAAAAATCAAGGTACTATTTTTTGACCTGATTACCGCGGCAGTAAGATTTGACGAACAGTTATTAACATTGGGTCGGCATAGCCTCCCCAAAAACGAAAAAATGACAAAGTAGATGTGTTGGCTAAGAAATCATAAAATTCTCAACCAGTAGATTTATCGTTACCAAATAGTTATTTTAAACCCTCAATAATTATACTCATTTCTTCTGAATGTAATTCGAATTGCGTCAAAGCTGTATTTAACAAAATTCATGATATCAACCCTTGTCTTGATAAATCACCTTAACCGTCATGATTAAGTTGTTTTTCTTAGTTGTAGAATTGGGCATACTAGAATTACACATTCTTTCTTTTTAACAGGAGACGGTGCTGCATTTTTTATAGCTTGCAATGAATATTTTACTGTCAAACATTTTCTGTCTTGAATGCAATGATCTTGCATATATTCGCAATAGACTTTATCGAGCCAATAGACTTTTTCTAAGCATGACCTGCTCATGGCGAGATATTGTGATCCCCGTCCATCCGTTGTCGTGTTGTGAGTTGTCGACTAAAACCAGTGACTGCGTATTAACCAAACTTTTCAGGAATGAAACTTGTATGATCTCCTCTCAAATTTGTTCAAATAGTTCTGATGGGTTGTATAAGTGGGTTACAGGGCCAGAAAAGAAGTTTAAAAATACAAATTAAAAAAATTCCTTGTACCCAGATTGTAAGTAAAGGTCATCTACTAAAGCTGTTCCAATGTTGCATCCAGTATCAAAATTGTCTCCACGGGGATCATAGGTTTTCCTTTTATATATATGAAGTAAAAACCCAAAACATTTTCTCTGTTATTACAAAAGCTAATAACATGTTAATTTGTGATCTTCTTTCTTTCCATACTTAAAAATCTTATTATAATGCATACAGTTGCAAACATAAAGCCCCGGCTAACAAATTTATGCCCAATTTTTCAAATGTCCTAGGGTTCTTCTGATAATTCTGAAGATGTCCTCGAGTTCTTCTGGTCCTCTGATATATTTTATTACTGTCAGTGTGTTTTTTGTGCTAAGATACGGCACGTTTTAGCGTTTAATATTTATATCAACACCTGACAAGTTATTATAAGAACTCTGTCAACAGTGTAATAGTTCCTCTCCCGTGTTTCACGATGACTCCATATGTTCGTTTGTTATCAGTGTTTTATTAAAACGTCATATTTCCTTTCAGGATTAGTTTTATAAAAATTATAACAAATTATTTTAATATTCTTTAGTATTTATGGACTTTTAAAGATATAAAGATAAGAAATTTCCAACCGACGTAATTAACGTGTAATTAATAAGAGACACTATTTAGAATTGTTAAAGAAAGGCATTATTTACTTTAACATAACCAACAAAGTAGATACAACCTTATCAAAGAGCACACCTGTAAAATGCGAACAAATCCGGACGAATAAGAAATATACATTGATGACGACACTTGTTCAATTTATATAATGATATACTTGTATTTTCATTTAAAAACGAAAAGTTATATTCATTTTATTAAGTCGGGTTTACAAGATTCGAAGGGCTCTTGAAGCTGCACGCCTCCAGATAAGCGAAAATATTTCGATAAAATCAAACCTGAGAAAAATGTACTAAGATTTTAGGAAAGTGTATAAAGATTCAAAATTCTAGTAATAATTTACATGTTATGTGCGATCAATGACCGACTTTTCAGTATTTATAACTATATTTCTACTGCATTACTAACGCAGTTAGGGCTATTTTTTGCATATTTTGAACTCTTTATGGTAATTTACGTGGGTTGTAAGTGCCATTGGTAATGTGTAAATTGCGTTCTTTTGGTAACCTAACAATATTTTACTGTTAAAAACATTTTTAATTTTTTATAAAAATTAGCATGAATCTGGAGGCGTGCTGCTTTAAAGCCGACATATAATTACATAACATGATAACAATATTTATAGACTGTAAAACACATGTAAAATAACATTAATATTTCAAATATTGTTCATGAAGTATAAGGAAATAAAAATAGACGTGGAATAACAACAACAACAACAAAATCTTTGTTACAAGTACTCGTTAAAGATAAGAATATTATATTGCAAAACAGGTTCACACGAAATGTTACTTGGATAAAAACATTAAGTAATTAATAAGGCAGAAACTGTTAATAAAAGTGTTTTTTTCTGCGGGCTCCAAATTCTGCGGTTTTTCCAAACTTTGCCATGTTTTTATTTCTGCGGCACATTCTTTGAACAAAACGTGATTTAAATTCTGCTACTATTCTTATCAAAGTCTACTTAAGACACACATTACTCTACTTATTTTATTTGCATGTTCACATTCGGATTTGTTCATCGTCGTCACTACAAAACTGTATAGTAATTACAAACAAATATAACGCGCAACAATAGAAAACTATGCACCTTTTCATCAGCGTGAAATGACATGTTAAAAATACCGTACCGGCAAACACAATATATAATGTTTAAATATCTTTATTCATAAATTGGCATTTTTAACAATTAGTACATCCTTACAAACACAGACACAGCAATTTAATACAATTTGATGACCCGCTAACCGTTATAAACTGTTAGTCCTTATTACTTTAGACGAAACAGGACACATATCGTAACAGGTTTAAAACAAAACATGGAGAAATATTCTGCGGTTTTTATTTCTGCGGTGATGAAACTGACCGCAGAATACGCAGAAATAAAGTCACCGCAGAAGAAAACCACTTATACGGTATATGAATATAGCAACCTGGATAATAGCCTTAGGTAGTAAGATATAATAATTTACTCGACAAACAGTCTGTGCTGGTTCAAATTATTGTTCATTTAAAATTTAAAAGAGAAAAACCAAGACAGAAATATCAATAATAATATTTAATTAGGTTAATAAATGATCACGAATTATCACTAGATAACTGCAAATTTGGTCAACACTAATAAACTATAGAATGATATATTAATCAATCCACAAAGAATTACTAATCATTATAAATATTTACCAAAACGCAGTGCTAAAATAACTAAATGCAATAAAAACTTATTGCTAAACCAAATGGGCTAGGGTGGGTGGGCAAAAAAGACTAGAACGTGATCTCGACTACAAAATAAGTAACAGAATGCAGTAACCGTATTTTTAAAAAAACCTCTTAGCAGAAACAAGGAATTTTCCCCCTTATTGAAAAAAAACCTGGGAAATTTAAAAAATTTTCCCAAAAAATTTTTTTAATATTAAATTTTTTTTTTAAAAAAAAATTGATTGAATTTTTTCAAAGGGTAAGATTAAAAAATTTTAAGATCATTTAGGGATAATGTTCATTTACAGATAATATAAAAAAAGAAAAATCGGAAAAACCTAGGCCAGTTTTTAACGAAAACACCTTTAAAAATTAATTGGCCCTTTAAAAAAAATTCCTTCCGCCTTTTTTCCCCCCAATTTAAAAATTAACCCCATTTTTAATAAAACAATTTTTCCTTTTTTTGAAAAGAAAAAAACAAAAATTTAATTTTTTTCTTCAAATTTTCTTAATGGTTAGGTCGCCATTCCGGGTTCGGGTAGAAAAATTTTTTTTCGGTGTTTTAAAAATTTTAAATTAAATCCCAAATTTTGGTTTTTCCCGTGAAAGAAAAGTATTTAAATGATATTTTTAAACAATTTAAATTAAAAACAGTGGACAAAATCAGACGACTGTATAAATGTATAAACAAGTTTTGTTTATTTATAATAGCAAAGCACGAGACGAGTTTTACGGGTTTGAAACACATTTACCAACTTCGATAAATGGATAAGACTGTAAAGGTAAAAACTTTTGAACTTTATGCACACTTATATATATATTGCATATAAGTGTTACAGTAAAATGTAAAATTGTTAAATCTTCTATATCTATATCTACAGGTAAACGTAAAACTATCAATTACTATTATTTTCTATTCCCATTAAATAATTCATAAGCTTTCCGCTACTAGTATTTCACCACTTTTTCCGTGACAAGAAACACTTCTTAAAAGTTTATTGAAACATATGATATGGTTTTATTTCTTTGTGCGAGACTAAACAGGAATGTGTGTTTTTTTATATATTTTATTTATCTAACAAGAATTTCGCTTATTCATAATTTTTTATACCTAGAGCAGATAAGTATTCAGTGAACTAAAACATTCGTTGTATATATTATTATTTTTAAACCTTGTGGGAAGGTTTGTACACGTATGAAAGTCATATGCTAGTACAGATAACTATAAAAATTGTATATGTGTCATTATATTTAACATAAATATAATGTTATTATAATGACTACCATTGTTATCTTTGACAGTTTATCTGTAATATACTAACCCAACTGTTTTCATCTGTAGTACAGAATAAATAATTCTTAACCAAAAATAAATGACCAAGAGTCAACTTTAGAATGCATTTTTTATTATAGAAGTTTTTCATTGCTTGAACTTGCATTTTTATTGTTACATTTTAGAATAAGCTGGTATGAATGTAGATATATATGATACAGAAGAATAAGATGGGGATTCCCACATTGCTGCCCTTGCTTTCTATAGCTGTGCTACACATAACAGATGTGAAAAGTTCAGAAATAAGTCTAACAACTAAAATCGGAAGTTTAAACGGCATAATTGAAAATGTGGAATTAAACGGTGACACTAAAAATGTATCTCAATTTCTTGGTATTCCATTTGCAAAGCCACCAATCGGTGAAAGACGATTTCTCAGACCTGAAGCTTACGGCACATTAGCATCGCCATATAATGCCACGTTCTTCAGGCCACACTGCATGCAGAGTGCAGTTTTGAATCCGTCTATCAAATACTTTCAAATGAGCGAAGATTGTTTGCATTTGAATGTTTTCATTCCCGGTAATACAGTGTCGTCTGATACGAAGTATGCAGTGATGATATTTATACATGGCGGTGGATTTACGTACAGCGGTTCGGAAATATTTTCGGGTGACAAACTGAGTGCATTTAACAACGTTGTTGTTGTGACAATAAACTATCGTCTGAATACTTTTGGATTTTTAAGTAACGGCACAAAATCCTCTGGTAATTTGGGCCTGTGGGATCAAAGACTCGCACTCCAATGGGTTCACAAAAACATTGCAGACTTTGGTGGGGACCCAGAGAAAGTCACTTTATTTGGTAATTCAGCAGGTGCGGCCAGTGTTTTGTATCAAGTTATGAATCCTACAAACAAAGGACTGTTCCGGCGGATTATAACGCAGAGTGGCTCAGTAGCGGCTCAATGGGCACGGCAATATAATCCGGCTGAAAAGTTTAAACAATTTATTTCAGAAATCAAATGTGACAGAGACAAATACGATGACATTCTTGTTTGCCTTCAATCAAAGGAAGCTGCAGATCTGGTAACAACCCGTTTCACTCCAGTAGTAGACAACGATTTCGTCATGGAAGACCCTGTTGCAAAATTTTCTAAACAAGGTAATGGCATACCTGTAGACTTGGATTTCTTTTCCGAGGTTGACTTTCTATCTGGAGTACAGAGTAAAGATGGTGCATTAGATATAAATAGGAGAGCGGAACAATATAAAAAGTTTGGTATAGACTTACCAAACGGGGTACCACGAAGTGCTTTTGAAAGTAAGATTGTCCCGTCATTGCTGTCCGAAGTATATGGTTCTACAGAACCACCAGTTTTGAAACAAGCCGTCATACAGCAATACATCGACTGGTCTAAACCTGATGATGCTACGTTAATAAGAGACAAAATCGTCGACTTTTTGTCGGACGTCTATTTCTTTGTACCTGCTATAAAAGTACTGAAGAAACACCGATCGGTGAGGAAAACTAACAAAACGTCATATTTTTATGTCTTTGATCATAAACCGTCATTGGACTTCACAAATCTTTGGTTGAAAGGTTCAAACCATGCCATGGAGTTACCTTATGTATTCGGACTTCCAGATGCCATGAAAGTTGCGGCAGGTTTGCCTCCGGGTTCGCCAATAACACTTCCCCCGGCTGAAATGAAACTTTCTAGTGTCGTCATGAAATTGTGGACCAACTTTGCAAAAACAGGGTAATGTAACTGACTTTGTTGTTTGTTTTGATTAGATAGCTGATAATAAGTATTAAATTTAAGTAGCTTGTAACAACGTGCATCCGATATTTATATATAATAAATATGTACTACTAGTGTGCAAAAACAAAATTTAACCATTGCAAAAATATAATTAAGTTTTGCAATTAATTCATAGTTGTTGATCAATCTGTTAACATCTTTCAAAGATTTTTATTTTTACATGAAAGTTATGCCATTCAGTAATAAATAATTCAGATTGTTTTTCTTTTTCTTTCAGTAATCCAAACTTACCGACGAAGGATGACGTCCAAGAAGTGCCCTCTTGGCCACAGTATGATGTCAATTCGCAGTCCTATTTGGAGTTTTCGTTAAATATGACGGCAGAGTCCGTGAAAAACCACTTTTCTGGATCAAGGATAGAATTCTGGACAACTCTTGTTCCGTTGTTAGAGAATTGTAACACATGCGGCGATCAGAATTGCTCTGACTCTCGGCAGACTTCACAAGCACATTCTTTATCAAAACTCGCTTCAGTACATGTAGCTATCTTACTGTTTGTCCAAATGTTCATATGTATGATGAATTTTATGTAGTTTTTGTTTGTCTTCACTATTTCCCCTGTTGTTCCCTTTTAGATGACTCTCCTTCTTCTTCTTCTTCTTCTTCTTCTTCTTCTTATTATTATTATTATTATTATTATTATCATTATTATTTTTATTATTATTACTAGTATTATTATTATTATTATTATTATTATTCAAACATTTAGTCACTTCGCTATAGTTTTATTATACCTAGACCAGAATAAAACAAATGTGTTGAAGGTAATGTTTGTCGAAAGACTTAAGAAAAGGATCATTCGGCCAGATGTAGACTATATGCATTAACAATATAAATTGAAAGGACATTATCAGTAGAAAATTCGACAATTACTTTACTCTTTAATTTTTAAGGTATTTCTTTAAATCATAAAAAGTTTGCCATGTTTGGTAATTTGTTAAATTAATGTATAAGTAAAGATGAACTATAATATGAAAAAAACATATTTCTCCATAAAAATGTGTGTATGAACCAACAAATTCGTTACATTTCTGGTGCCATGATTTGTTATCTGTATTTCTGTAATGTCATTCTAACGATATAACCACGAACTTTTTTATTTGTGCATTTATTGCTATTACAATTAATAAAAAGTGTGTTGTCTGAATACACGTCTTGACATTTTGAAAAGTTTGACTTTTATAATAATAGAAATACACTTTATTTATAGAAATGATGCCTTAAATCTACAAATGTGTTTTCAAACCTGTATGTTATCATACATATCAGTAATTAAATAAAATACAACATACCTTATCGTTGTAGGAGGGTATGAGCTGCTTATGAAATATAAAAATCAACAATTTTCTCTTTAAAAGTACAAACTGTAATTGTTTTAGCAAACAAAAATGATAAATAATGATAAAACACAATAAACTGTCGACAATAATTTATTTACATCTATTTTGTTTACATTATTGTTTTCCTCTCAAATATTCTTCAAGATATTTTACTAAAATATTAAAAGACTCTGTTTGGTGACTTTCATCAATGATTCAGTAATATTTGTTATTTATATCATGATTTTACACTCTATATGAAGAGTATGTAAAGGCGTCATAAAGAACTGAATAATGTCATAATCTACAGGTAATATTTAGCATTCGACTCCTCTTAAGTAAACATATTTTAATGACGGTTATTTCACTGTATAGTAAACATTGATCTCTCAAGCCACTTATTTTGATGTCCTCTTAAATTTCGCATTTTTGAGCGAAAACATTTTGTAGATACAATCGTATTTTAACAATATCATTCTTCATGACGATCTTTATAAATATAAATGAAACATATTTTTAAAGTGCATGCACATTATGTTTGTCACAATACCTGATGAAAATGTCACAAATGTTGTAATATTATACAGGATAGGGATCATTTAAAAAATTCATACAAACTTTTCGTTCACAAGAGAAAGAAAAATTCATTAAAGCTTCTGTTTAAAACTTCCGTGTGTCTTAAGAATAGCGAACTTTGGAAATGATATACAAGCTTTAAACTAACAAGATACTTAGATAGACAATGTCATGCGGTTCCAGATCACTTCTTTGTACATTAGCTGACACTAGTTGACAGGACTATACACATAGCTGCCGGTGCGCAAATACGCACGGGATTTTACCATAAATGTGGGGGGGGGGATCCAAAAATAGAATTTATAAATCAAGAACATGGGGTGAAAGTATTGCTGCTGTAGCTGCTTATGGATTTTATTGGTATTTGAAATGGTTTTTGTTTTTGAGTGTCCACATTTAACCACAGAAACAAGTTTCTTCTTATTTATATATTTTCAATTAGTTGTTAACTGTTTTGAGACATTCAAAAAAATTTTTTTTGTATTTTTACATATATAATATATAGAGAAATATTCGTCTGTGCGCAACGCAGACTGTTCTCAAGGATTTTTTACAAATCTATCATATAAGTCTTTTGATCATGAGTGCCCTGACGCATTTTCAGGTTTTGTGAATTGTTAATTTATGACAAACATGACAAAATAATAAGCCCTTTCTTTTATTTTCACAAATATACTTTTAAAGAAGTTTTGTCACAAAGTGCTCTAGTATATATTGTCGGATTTTATGGTATGATCATTTTTGACAGAATTATGACCCATCATTGCCAAAAAGAGGTTAAATCACAAAAGCCGAATGATATGCGTCATCATAGTTCTATGACAACTTGGTCAAAATCCCAGAAAAAAATGTTGAAAGAGTTTCACACAGAATTGTATTTCTCTTGTTTATTAAAAACGGAAAAAAAAACAAAGGGTCGTGATTTCGCTAGAATTAATAAAATTATATAGTTCTGATTATAATTATATTCCTGATATCAATGGAACCGTTGTGACTTGGTCATATTATCTGATTTTGACAATATGAAGAGATCGATAATTATGTTGAAAGTTAGCAGCCGGGTAAAAATCAAATAAATTGCAGAGAAATTGGTAAAACATTTTTTCACAAATATGAATATCAATTGACATGAAAAAATAGGTTAATGCAAACTTAAACACGAAAAGATGTTAATACAATATAAAGTTTTGTATTCGTATTTAAACTGATATAAAACAAACTTCATACAGTGTGAACTAAATTATATACCCGGTTGCAAAAAAAAGTATGTACTTGGTCACTTTGAGGTTTTATATACTTACTTGAGCAAAAAAGGGAAAAAATATGAACAGTAATCATATGAACATTTTCTTTTGCAACTCCTTGTCTGGATAGTTCGTGAATGTCATACTGTCTTGGTTTTTGCCAACCCTCACCTGTTATAAAACTTTCAACTTGGACTGATGTTTTATGGTAACGCATATATGTGTGACGGAGCTTTGTAGGAGCACATTTGTCTCGGAGCACATTTGTCTCACGAAGTGTGACCGATGTGTTCGTAAACATTCATATTTGCGACAAATTGGAAATGAGACAGATGTGTTCGACACACAATAGAAAGGACACTCGAAGCACATTTGTCTCACATTTTTCCATGAAATTCTTAAAATGTAATAATTATGCCCGTCCGTTTACCGGCAACCAGCAATTGTTCTGTGTTTTCTGTATTTTTAGGTCACTTCCGGTCAGTCAAAAACTTCCTGCCTCTGCATGGGAGTCATATATTAAATTAAAGAATATCCCTGTTCTGCATGTCACAATGAAAATTTCTACAAGTGCAGCATCCAGAACCTAAACAAATATACAGCAAGTCTATTGTTATCGTTATCAATTGTGATACGTTTATTTTTAATGCTTAAAGTTTTATAAATGATTTATGGCACTAGCAATATTCTTAGCAAAAACAAGGTAGTATCTACGGTGGCATAAAGGGGACATACAATTTTCTTATTTATAACGTGCGCACACGATAGCTTTTACGTGACCACGCGATACTATTACGATAGCTACATGTATGACGTGCGCACGCGGATATGTATTCCGCATTTGGACACTGACCAGGATCCCCGCAAAGTTCGATGAATAGTTCGATGCCCTGTGTATATATCGAACCTACAGCGGTTAGGGACAAATGTTTTTTTTTTAATCAATCGGCCACGGAGGCCCTTAAATGATCTATGGAAGAAAATAAGAAGACCATTACACACGTATTTTGTTTTCATCAGAAATATATGTATGTAAAAATCGTCATTTTCCAAGAATTGCGGCTTTCAGATCCGCCATTGAAAAAGCACTTACAACATGTATGAGTTCCTAAAATAATCCGGGTAATGCCATAATTATGGAATATCGGACCACTCAGAATCGTGCGAGACGCGACATTCCGATGAGACACGAAGCGAGGCACGATATTGTAACACGAGATCTCGCAATGTCGAAGTATCCCGTACCACGAGATTTCAGAAATGAATAAATTTTTACTTCTTTAGATAGAGCAAGTATGAATTTATTAATATTCAAATAATGATTTCTGAGGAAGTTAGATGCTTGTAATCTAAAGAAATTCGCGATAAATGTGAAATAATGCGTCATAAAAGTAGCAAAATGTAAACAATGTAGTATTTTGACTTCAATACAAAATTCTAAATCACTTCAACTGTACAAACTGCAAAAAAGCAGCAGATGAAAAATGCTTTAGGTAATTAGCCAATGAGTAACTTTTTGGAGCTATAAAAGTATACCAAAAATACAAAGCTTTTAAGGAATACAAATAAAAGCATTTCTCAGGCATAATGGGCCTTTAAGTGATTTTATGTAGACTATAAAGGGAATACTACTTAGTGGTATATGACCTGGAATCAATTTCTTGTCTCGCGTCGACGAACGAGATGCGAAGCGAGACGCGAGATTTCGGCGAGATGCGAAACGAGTCACGATATTGTATCATTCAATATCAACCGATTACGGTGTTCCGTTTGGACATAAGTAACATTTTTGACTCCCTGAACAGCTATGCGCAATGGTACAAAGGTGAAATTGAGATGGTACGATGATTAAAACACGATGACACGATGGTGAAATCACGATGATGCGATGACACGATAGAGAAAATAATATCGCGTTTTCATCATCATGCCATCGCAGTTTCATCATATCGTACCATCGTATTTTCGCCATCGTAACATCGTCTTTCACCATAGTATCATCACGTTTTCATCATCGAACCTTCGTTGTTTCACCATCGTACAATCGTTGTTTCACCATCGTACAGTCGTTGTTTCACGTTCGTACCATTATGTTTTCACCATCGCACCATCGCGTTTTCATCAACGTAACATCGTGCCACCGCGCTGTCACCATTGTACCATCGTGAACGGGATTTTGTTTGTTTCAGTGTACGCCTTCAGGTTAAGCCAATCAATTACTTGAATTAGAGATATTATGATCAATAGTTTTCATTAAGAAAGTATAAGCAAACCTATTGCTGATTACACTATGACTTGACATGAGGTAAAACGGCGAACCTCGATTCTAAAAAAGAATTTCTGCCGTGGGAATAATGTGACAAATAATTCATAAACAATGATATGAGACAAATGTGCTTTCTTGTCCCTTAAAAACACATGAGACAAATGTGCTTTCTTGTCCCTTAAAATCTTGATCGGAGCACATTTGTCACACAAATGAACTTTTTGGGGTAGACATTTGAGGTCTCATTTGTCTCATGTGGGACAAATGCGACCGCATTGGTCTTACGTAAGACAAATGTGCTCCGAGACAAATGTGCTCCTACAGAGCTTTAAAACGGTAAATATTTTTTTCTATGTCTTATGTTCTTCTGTCAGCTCTCATGTAGGTCAGATACATATATGCTATTCAGTTTCAGAATGAGCATTGAATCGGTCAATACATTGCGATATTTCCATCGAAGACAGAGGGAAATAAAAAAACATATTTGGAGATGACTGTCTGGCTGTTCTTCTTCATCTTTTAAACCACTCAATCAAACAATTAATATAATCAGAAAAGGAACCACTGGATCCTTTTGCATGACACCACCGTATCCTTTTTCATGGCACTGCTTTAAATTGTGTGTTTCTAAGCATAATGATATTCTGAGGTTATAATATATTAAAAATGTGGCTTTTATCGTCCGACGAGAGATATCAATTTAACAAATATATTTGTTATCATATTGCATGTATTGAGTTAATGTCGACTTAATGTAAATTTTTTATGTCATTCTCAACGCATACAGTTTCATTCTTCGCCAATTCATCAGAAAACAATAATATATTTCAGGGAATAAATATAATAATTATAGAGGATATTCAAGTTTTTTCTATAAATACATGATTTATTTTCATCGAGTGGTACATGTATGAAAATAAATATTTCATGAGTGGCGGTAGCCACGAGTGAAATGTGGTAATTTTCATGCCACAAGATGAAAACACATCATGTATTTATGGAAAAAACTTGAATTTTCTGTTTATTTTATACATTTTTCTCATTTTTGACATTAAAATTGAAAGACTTTCCCTTAAATTTTGTGTACTGGCAGAATTTAAAAGAAAGTAGTCCGGCAAGACACCAGTGAAAATACAGAAAATATGTTTCACTGCAGTGAAAAATAAATTTTTTTTCAGTGAAAATACGGAAACTGAAAATACACATTTTATTTCATCAATATTACTCATATATAATATTATAAGTACTAGTATATAATAAATTATTATATCATGTTAATCTTAACATTCGGAATGGAATATGGTATAAATATTGGCAAAAGGGAACCTTTGTCTATACTTATACAAAAAGTATGTCTCAAATAATTTATATGTACGTTAAGCTAGATAATATAATTAGACCTTTTAGAAAAGATTCTTGCATTACTTTGGACTGGAAAAACGAAAATGAACGTGGATATGTTCCAAAGTTAAATAAAAACCATATACGTGTACATGAAAATATAACTTTGTGACAAAAGATACGCTAGAAAAGCAATGAACCAGCTCGATTCATTGATGATTGTAAATTTATATAAATTTATATATTTCTTATAAAACAGTGGGGGAAAGAGGCGGATTTCACAACATTCTTAAATTAGATAATGACTGGTTTTATTCCTCTTGGTCCAAGCAATGAACAAATAACAGTTCTCAAATATCTTAAAAATCATTTAGGGACTTTTCTAACTTTGATATACCATTGATTGCGTGTACAATTATATTACGGATACGCTGTCGTTTTATCCGCTAACAAATATATTTGTTATCATATTGCATGTATTGAGTTAATGTCGACTTAATGTAATTTTTTTTATGTCATTCTCAACGCATACAGTTTCATTCTTCGCCAATTCATCAGAAAACAATAATATATTTCAGGGAATAAATATAATAATTATAGAGGATATTCAAGCTTTTTCTATAAATACATGATTTATTTTCATCGAGTGGTACATGTATGAAAATAAATATTTCATGAGTGGCGGTAGCCACGAGTGAAATGTGGTAATTTTCATGCCACAAGATGAAAATACATCATGTATTTATGGAAAAAACTTGAATTTTCTGTTTATTTTATACATTTTTCTCATTTTTGACATTAAAATTTGAAAGACTTTCCCTTAAATTTGTGTACTGGCAGAATTTAAAAGAAAGTAGTCCGGCAAGACACAAGTGAAAATACAGAAAATATGTTTCACTGCAGTGAATTTTTTTTTTCAGTGAAAATACGGAAACTGAAAATACACATTTTATTTCATCAATATTACTCAATATTTCATTTATAAGTATATAATAAATTATTATATCATGTTAATCTTAACATTCGGAATGGAATATGGTATATAAATATTGGCAAAAGGGAACCTTTGTCTATACTTATACAAAAAGTATGTCTCAAATAATTTATATGTACGTTAAGCTAGTAGTATAATTAGACCTTTTAGAAAAGATTCTTGCATTACTTTGGACTGGAAAACGAATGAACGTGGATATGTTCCAAAGTTAAATAAAAACCATATACGTGTACATGAAAATATAACTTTGTGACAAAAGATACGCTAGAAAAGCAATGAACCAGCTCGATTCATTGATGATTGTAAATTTATATAAATTTATATATTTCTTATAAAACAGTGGGGGAAAGAGGCGGATTTCACAACATTCTTAAATTAGATAATGACTGGTTTTATTCCTCTTGGTCCAAGCAATGAACAAATAACAGTTCTCAAATATCTTAAAAATCATTTAGGGACTTTCTAACTTTGATATACCATTGATTGCGTGTACAATTATATTACGGATACGCTGTCGTTTTATCCGCTAAAATCGGCGATTGCGTATCTTAAATGATATTTTTTAAATTTGATACCAGAATCGTGTTCAAGTTTTGCTGTGAACTGATTATTTTTTCTAGTCGTTTCTCCAAATGCACCTGTCAAGGGAGCGAGAACTTAATTATTTCATTCATTTTCTAAAGCGTTGTTTTTACTGATCATTTTACATGTTCTCTTTACCGTATACGAATGCATTATTTATAGTGATAGATATATAAGAATATATATATCTAGCATGTTCTATATTATAGTCTTAAGCAAATGCCCTTTATACTATAATTACAGCGTAAACATACCAAAGCGAATGTACATATTTCACGGGAGTAGTTGTATTCAAAATGGAAGTAGGGTTAATAATAAAAACGATTCTACTGTCAGTTGGAATATTAATTCTATATTATATCGTGTCATTCTTTATATATTCACGGAGAGTTCAATCATTATTCAAAGGAGTTAAAGGACCACCAAAATGTCACTGGCTGCTTGGCAGCTTTATCAATGTAAGCTTTCAAAAATGAATTAGATCTTATAGTTTTGCATGTGGGTGGGGAGTGTGATTTAAAGACTGCCATTCGTAGATTGAGCCTCTGCTGGTAATTTAAAATATTTGATTTATATCAATTATTTTTTTACTTCGTGCTAAGTAATTAAAAGTTAGGTAATTATTTTCACCGGTTGTGAATTTTATTTTCAGTTTAATAGATAGCTACTGTAGCTAAAGAGCTATTTAATATAGTAATAATGCGAACAGATTTATTGATTTACACTAAATTCTCTTAAATTATTATGGATATCACTGTTACTAAGGTATTACGTGTGCTATCTTTGTAACAGATACGAAAAAAGGTTATTGATAACTAGAACGTATCACTGTGTATATATGCTACATGTACCGCCTCTTATTTAGAGATAAAGATTTGTTACATTATTTGAACGTGTAAGCTGGCTCCATGATTATGATATACATGTACATTGTTACATATTAAGATATTGGATACAGTTTAATAGGTTGTCAGCTTATATATTAGAAGCTTATTATTAGTTAATACAAGTTGCTGACGATGTATACGGAAGAATGACCTGAACGAGATAAATAATATGACACGAGGGGAATCAGCCGAGGATATATTTTATTTAAATACATGTATATATTCTCCCGTACATCTAGGGAGCAACTTGTATAACAAATTTCTAATAACGCAAATTGTTTTCACTGGCGTCAGACGTTCAATGACTACGCGAACGTTGCACTTTAAGTATAAAGTCATCATAGCGTAGTAAATTTTAACTATCGTTTTGAAGTAATGCCATTTGAATCGGGAAGTATGGCACAATCAAAGAACAAAACGCGATAATTTACTTTATACACACACACGGGGTAGGAAGTGCTACACGAAGGATGGAGTTCTTATGATAACTTGTTCAGGAGTTCTTGTGATAACTGTCGCGGAGTTCGTCGGAAAACATCTGTATATACTACAAAAACACTCGTCAAAAATGGTTAACCATCATATATTGTTATATGTACGTGCTTCGGTTATGCACGGTATATATGGAAAGTAAACAAAGCCTACCAGAACTCGAGGACTAGTCTTAATTATTTCCATTATAATAATATTATTTATACATGTTAATGACGGGATATACGGGAGAATATGGCCTGAATGAGATAAATATAACCTCAGGCGCTTGAATACAAATTCACAAAAATAGTGCGGGAAAGAGACGCGTGCACGTTAATAAGAACGCTTCGCACTAGTTCAAGTGTAGTCATTTTCGCGCGCGGTGTAACTATGCTCTATTTTATAAAGTACTGATACTTGACGCAATAATTTTATGATCTACATTTTTTCCGTTCGTGCTTCGGTTCTTTGCGGTATATACGTATTAATATACAAAGCATTTAAGCAAATCCGAATTCAAGAAATTTATTTGCAATTTGTGAGAGATGACATAATTACAATATATTGAAAGTGTCTATTAAAATAATGTATCTCATTATACTTTGTCACCTTCATTGATTAATGTCTCTACTCACATTTTATCAGTTTCCAGCAGAAGGTCATGAGCGGGTACAGTTTTTCATTGATATGTGTAACAATTATGGCCGGGACCAGGGATATGTTTTACTATGGGGAATGTTTCGGAAGCCAACAATAGTGGCCTGTAGTCCGAGGGTGATGGGAACGATATGTAAAAGTAATGGTAGGTATAGTGAAAATAAAGTACAACTATATTGATGCGGCAATTAGATAATTTACACACGGGGAAACGGTGCCTCCATGGCCTAATGGTCGGGGGCTTTCACGACGAATTACTTGCGCCTCGACGATGTGTTTAAATAACCAACTATGTACTTCTTTCATTGGTAAAATCTCTTGCCTGAAATAATACACAAAGGGACAACTATTTGAGGGACTGTATTTATTTGAAAGTCAGATTTATAGTGTGACTTATGCCCTACCAAATGTTTTACGAAATGACGAACAATGGTGTCGAGATCACTCATCAGCTATAGAAACAAATAACAATTGACAGTATGCATAATTATTTATGTTAACTCTATAAATATGCAATTGGTGTTAAGATCGCTCATCGACAATGGAAACAAATACTAATTAGCAATATACATGCTGCCTTTTAACATCTCTGACGCAAGTCTATAAACGTTACCTTCTGTACTTCTTATCAATTGCTTTTATTTACCTGTAGTTGTTTTAAATATATCACCCTTATCAACTAAATAGTTCAAAAGAACTTGTTTGTAGAAAAAAAATCAAATTAAGTATTGGCTGAATAGCGAACAATGTAAACCATAATTAGACGGCATATATGTGCCTGTTGATCTTGGTCTTACCTGGCAGAATTAACTCGTCAAGATTTAATTATTAAATAATGATTGAATATTAAATATATCAAAACATTAACTCATAAATATGATTTGGCATTTAAACAGTTCCAAAAGCAAAAGGTTTGGTTGGTGTTTACCGTTTCATGCAGCCATGGCTTGGTGATGGTTTGCTGGTAGCCAATGGTGAAAAATGGGCGAGAAATAGACGTTTGCTTACACCCGCCTTTCATTTTGAGATACTGAGACCTTACACCAACGTGTACAACCAATCAGCAGATATATTGGTGGTAAGATTATAACATATTTCCCGCCATAAGTCTTACTTGTGCCATAAAAACATATTAATTTAGCCCGATTACTAGTTAGTAAATTATGCTGCTTATACAACATTCAAATGTGGCGTGGTCCTTCTACTGCCAAGGAATCGAAGGCGACCACGTATCTGCTGTCTGTCATGCTTGTAAATTAGGAATAAATGTAGGAGCCTGAATTCATACTTGTGTAAAGATTATCTCATTCATAATTCAGCATGCAAATGTGGTTCTTTAACGGAAGATTCCGAACTTTTTAAATGACACTTCATACAAAGAAGAAAATTATTTATATCTACCAGAGAATTCCACCCGCTTAGTACTAAAAAGCTGCTCTTTGGCATCCAGAATTTAAACGACTTCCGAAATAAGCGATTTTCCAGCATGTTCAAAAATTATATCAAAGATACTTAAAACGTTATTTCTTCCTTCTTTATTATAACAAGTATCTTGGTGTTTTTGTCGTGTTTTTTTCAACACTAACAAATGGGTATCTGCTGCACAAAATGTATAATGGATTGGTTTGTGGTTGTGTCGTGACACACTGTTAGATAGTACCGCAACTTTTCTTTTCTCTTCAATCTTTTTTGCATATCTTTATGAGAACATGTATAATTACTAAATTTATATAGATTCTATACATTTATGAATCGATCTTTACTTTATAAAACTGATGTTATTCATTTACTGGCGTGGGCCCACGGTAATGTTGCAAAACCTTTTGGACCAACCAAAGATTTGATGTACCGGTATATTTATATATATAAAATATTATTAAATATTATTAAATTAAACATAAAACAGATACAAAACCTATATTGATTGTTTCCCATTGATTTTTGCACTTTTTCAGAAAAAGATAATGTCAAAAGCGGAAGCTGGAGAAAGGTTTGAAGTTTTCCAGCACGTGTGTTTATGTACATTAGAGATAATACTGAAGTGTGCATTTTCATACAGTAAAGATGTACAGCATGATGGGTATGAGACACAAATATACTTTACTCAAGACTATTATTCTATGAAGGCAAATGGCTGGATAGCAGTTTTCTCTGTTGACAAAGAAACTATATAAGTTTACGAAAAAAAAAATATTTTGTTATACCTCCGTACATAGCATACTCTTACGATGTGTATCTATTTGCCCGAGGGTGGTGTTGGTAGTTTACCCTCCGGATCACGACAGTAAGCCACATTGAATTTACCAAAGCACAGTTCATCCCATTCATCGTTTCTTGACACACTGTCAAACAGTTTACCATTATATGTACCTATTGCCTTTACTTTCGCAAGGAACTGATAGGCTGATAGCTTCTGTACATGCCAGGGCTGAAGTACAGGGCGAATGACTGTAGAAAGGACTTCATGATCAATCACAACGAAAGTGACCTGCACCGTCCGGAAATTGAACCCGCCTGATTCACTGTCCGACACTCTGTACCTATTGAGCTAACCGGGCTTCTCAAATAAATCTTTCATTTTATATGTTTGGGAAAATGATATCGGATAATTTTAGCGATATTTTTGTAATTAAAAAAATTTGAATATAATTTATTTCAAGTACTTTTGTTAAGTTTATTTTTCCCGTGCATTTGATAATTCGTAAATCTTTTAATATTATATGATTGTGTAATTCTTTTCAACATACTTTATTTAATTTGTTATTCAGGGACACTAATCCGTATGTAAAAGCGGTAAACAGAATTACAGATTCCCTAACATACAGATTATTGTAAGTTTCATTTTGGTCTTTTTATACATTTTTAAATCGACTTTTTTTTAAAGAGGTACTATAGTCTGTCCCATTAAAAATGGAAATGAACTTTTGCCTGGTATGAATTAACAAAACGACGTTGAATAAAAAATAAAACTTTTTTGTAAACTAAAAAAAAGTCACCCTCGAGATTTTTCAGGATTTTACTCTAAAGTGTCTACTTTTCTTGTGAAAGCAAATTTTGATTTCTCTATGGTAAATCTCTGTTGTTTATTTTCCGTAGCCATTGCCGAAGTACTCTTCATTTGAAGATGAACGGGAGAAAGCACGTGTCATGTTTCTAAAATATACATGAGGTTCTCGGGGTCGTTTCATGATTATTTTACAAAGCTGGATCTACAAGATGTAACAGTTTAGTTGCAATGCATGATGGAAAACTTTAAAAAATGAAAAATAAGCAACAAGAACACCGAGTCACATGGAGTAGATCTAGAAATTGCACTTACTTTTAAGCTGAATAGAATCCCTATGAACTTTATAAACGTCACGATAAATTCGCATTCTGTGAAGATTCCTTCATTGCCAGTTTCTATCCAGTTGTTCCGCAGATCCCACTTTTTACTTCAAAAATCCTGAATGAAATGACCCCTACACTTTTGATGATCCAGATTTTTTAAACTGATAATCCGTCTCATTATTAAAACATTGTTCAATCTTTGGAGTTATCTGGGTTAGCAAATGAAATATGTAAATGAAACACATCATAATTAAGCATGTTCCAAATCCATAATTCAAGAACGGCCCATCAATTTTAGCTGTCAACATCACAATGCTTATCGATTCCTGACGACAAAAACTTTATTACGTCAACAACAATTTACGAAGTATATGACGTAACAAAACTGCTCGCGCTTTTTATGGATGATTCCAGTTGCGGCATTGACAGAGGGCAGTAAGGCATATGTAACCTCAAACAGATAATTTTAAGCGTTGAGATAAATTTGTCTTGATGGCATTTAAAATAATTTTTGCATACCCAGATTTTGCAACTTAACTGTAAAAATCACACCTTCAATCCATATATTAATAATATAAAACTTTTGATAACATTTAAAAATAATTTTAAACACACTTAATGACACGAATCTACAACAGTACAATACTTCTTCCATTAATTACATATAACATTATTTTGATTTTATGTTTTTTAAACTATTTTATATATTTCTCAGAAATAATTTCCCTACATATTATCTCGTTATTCAAGACTTCTGTAAATCGTACTCTTTTAGCTACAAAATATACAATAGGCGGTATTTTTTCTCCCGCGAAAAATATGCTAGATCTATTGTTTTTCACTGAATATTTTCAAATTTTAGGAAGGCTAAAATTATTGAGAACGTCACTCGGTGTTTCTCTTTGACTCGATCTACCCTTCATATTAACAAAATAATTATTTTTTAACACTTTGAGTCAACGCTTATTGAACACTCCAATTCAAACTTACTCTTATTAATATCAAATCACTGCCGGTATTTTTTGACATTTTGTTGAATTCAAACAACTACAGAATTATGTAAATTAAACATTAATTAGCGAAGAACCATTTTTTTATAGTCTTCTAGCTAGTGTTCCCGCTCCCCTACGACGCGTTGCGGTATTCAAGATACGCGCTTGATTGAAAAGCTATCTAATCAAATACTTCATTGTTTTTTTTATCTTTAAGTATAAAAATATAAAATATGACAGTATATCATGGTAATTAATTAAATCTTTGTGTGTTAGAATTTATAAATGTTGCTGATATTTTCACTTCAAAAGATTTTAATTATTTTAAATAATGGTTTGCTTGTAAAATTGCCTTTTTGACACCAACTTTGTTGTCATTTTTCATTTTAATGATAACATTTAGCTTTTGATCAGTAAGTAAATAAGAATATTATTTTTTTATAATTACCGAGTACATTTCACGCTAATTGTGAGACGAACCCTAAATGACGTCTATATGGGCGCCGCCATTTTGAAATGGACGTCACGTCAGGTTACAATGTAAGTCAACGGGAAAAATTATAATTTTAACATTTTGACAATATTACTGACTTTATGAACAAAATGAAAAACATGCCTAGAGATATTGACGTAAGGGTTAACATGACATTAATTTAAATGATTTTACTATTATATTAAATAAAAAATGGAATGTTCAAATTTGATGGGACAGACTATAGTATATGGCAGTCATGTCGGCGTTGTCAATGCCGCCCGCAAACTTTAACTTTGATCATAACGTTTTGGTGTATTGTCTTCATACTTGGCCACAGCAACCCTTGGGACAAGACGTTTTAGTAGACCAGACTGACATTGACCTCCATTCATAAATAATTAAATGAATTTGATCTCCAACGTTAAATGTCTTAATTTTGCTTGCTTTGCTTGTAAATCACCTTTGAACTTCCAACACATTTTATGATGCTGACATTATGGTGTTTTAACACCAAGAATTTAAGCTATTGGTGAATATACTATATTTATATCAGCATACTTAATTAACTTTCTCAATTACTAAATTTCAAATTCACTATTTATACTTTATGAATCTGTGATCTCAAATTACTCACGTATACAATGTCATGAAATCACGAGTTAACATCACGTTTGTGTGATATCAATTCGTCCGTCTTCCATCCGTAAACTTTTACTTTAAGCCTCCTCATAAACCGCCAAGCCAATTTCATCCAAACTACAAATGAGTGTTCCTTTGGTGGTCACCTTAGAAAATTGTTAAAAAATAATTCTATTGAGAACCGAAAGACATTTTTTTAAAAATCTTCTTTAAAAAAACTCAAAGCGCTAGAGCTTAGATATATGGCATGAAACATCTTCTAGTGAGTGCCTACCAAGTTCGTTCAAATAAAAGCCCTTGGGTCAAAATTGGCCCCGCCCCAGTGGGTCATTGATTTTCCTGATATGTATATACTGAGTTTTTTTTTTTAATTCTTCATTTAAAAACCCAAAAGAGCCAGATCTTAGATATTTAGTTTGAAACGTCTTCTAGTGAGTATCTACTAAGTTTGTTCATATAAAAGTCCTGGGGACGAAATTTGCCCCGCCCCGGGGTTCATTGATATATATTTTATGTACACATATTTTTTATCTTTTGGTTTCCCTTAGCAATAACAATCAGTAATTTTCTTTTAAACTTTGTGATATCAGTTTAAGATTTAGATTTTATATCTGCTTTTGTTTACAGTGTACAATTTTACTTGTTCCTTGTCATGTAGAGTTTTTATATTCAGGTGAGAGATCTCAGGGCCATCGTGGCCCACTTGTTTACTCTGAGAATTCAGCCAAACATAAAAGTTCAAGTAAAACTTTCTTTTGTTTTGTAAAACTTTAGAACACATGTATCTGAATGATTTCTACAGATATCGAAAGTATTTGCATCATGATTTAACCATACAAAAATTGTTTTATAATTATATGATTACAAACACTACTTTGTGCATTCAAGGCATCCTCTTTGTTACTTTGACATCATTTGGAGAATATGCAAAGTTGGACGCCAGTTTTACACCGACTGTGACTTTGTACACGCAGTTGCTGAAGAAATAATCGACAAACGAAAAGAATCTTTGGTAAAAACTTAAACATTTATTGTCGTTATGTTTTTGTTGTTGTTGTTTTTGTTGACAAAGTTAAATGATAGATATATTCTTAAAGTTTGCTTCGGTGGCTTTGGTTTATTTGTAAGCATTGCGTTCAGGTCATTTACATGTATACTTTGACCTTTATAAAGTAAAATGTATATGTTTTAACAGTTCATTGTGAATACCTTGAAATTCAAGACATAACCCCTTTTTAATTAATTACTTTCTGTATATAACTATTTTTATGTCTTAAATAATGAGATTATATTATACCCTTAAATCAAAATGCATCACTTATATAAAGCATATTTAAATTTATTTGAAAGCTGTTGGAAAAGTCGGGTAACCATGATGAACGCCGATATATTGATTTCCTTGATATATTATTGAAAGCCGAAGACGAGGACGGACATAAACTGACCAGGTTGGAAATCAGGAATGAAGTGGACACATTCTTATTCGAAGGTTAGGGATAATATTTCTTACATATATAAAAAGTCCTGAAAAAAAATTTGTTTTACTAACAGTTTCCCAGTAATCCAAACGGGTAGACCGTTTTAATCTAAAGGGTATTCTTTCTTGGTTATAATTTTTTCTACTTATTATTAGTTTTGTGAATAAGAATTACAGGTTGTCTGGTCAAGCCAATACAGTTTGCCGGGATACAATTCTCTTTGGAGATTTACCTTAAAGGTGATTTCAACTTTCAAATGAAACTATTCAATTTCATGACTTTTAATGAAGGGTTTAATTAAATTCAGTTCAAGATTAATAAAACGTATGTATGAATTTGTGTTGTTTCAATAATTCACAATAAAAATTCACTTATCGGGTAATATAATGTAATAGATAGAGTCTTATTTCAGGTCGGCTAACTATCTAGTAAGTTTTGTCTATAAGAAAATGGTGGCTTATCATCGAAACGGCTTATTTCTGAGACATGTTTATTATAGAGTTTTTCCGCTATTTATTTAACAAAATTGTCAAAGAAAATGATTTATCCAAAGCATTCAAAGTTGGAAATTTAAAACATGAGCTCGAGATTAGTTGATATAATACGTATATCTTATAAACATTGACATGGTTTGAAATTAATACTAAATGGACAGTACAAAGATTGACACAAAGCTGACTGTTAATTAATTTTTTATAAAATTCATGTGTAATTTAGTCTTGTGACATAGACAAAAGTAGTACAAAGGTGTGTTTATCCGAGATAATGTGTGTAAAACATTCAATGTCATTGATGTTTTAGGTATAAATAAAGTTTTGTGCTTTCTTATTTTCATGTGAAATATTTAAAAAAAAAAAACGTTTAAGTTTGTTGTTTTTTTTTGTGTTAGGTCACGACACAACCGCAAGTGCGATATCGTGGATTCTGTATTCCCTTGCCGAAACTCCCGACTGTCAACGGAAATGTCAAACGGAAATTGACGAAATCCTCGGCGATAGAGACTCGGACGATTTGGAATGGTGAGCTGGAACATGTTTTTTTAAAGGCGATACATAATTTTTCACTGTGTTAACATCTAAAAATTGGAGCGTCATCAAATACTCTTTTCTTATATAGATTTATTAAAGTTCTCCTGTATTTTAATTTTCTGGTAGCATTATCAATCTAAAAAGTCTATCCATTTGTCAGAAACCCATAATTTAAGTCATAATCTCTCCTTGTTCAAAAATGATCATTTTGAAGAAATTGAATGCGTAAAATTTGTACTCTTTTTAAAAAGCGATTTTTGATTATTTGTAAACATTTTTTCTTTTTTTTTTCTGTTTGAATATAGTTACCCACAGTCTCTGTAATTTTCTTACCTTTTTCATTTTATGTAGGTCAGACCTGTCTAAACTGGAATATTTAACAATGTGCATAAAAGAAGGCATGCGCCTGCATACTCCGGTACCTATAATGAGCCGTGACACTGCTGAAGAGTTTAACATCGGCGACCGTGTTGTTCCAAAAGGGACACTTTTGCAGATAAACGTATTGGCTATGAATCACATGGAGAATGTATGGGGCACAGACCACATGGAGTTTAAACCAGAACGTTTCTCCAAAGAAAACATCGACCAGATTGAGCCTTTTCAGTATATTCCGTTTTCAGCAGGTTCAAGGTAACTTTTGATTTTTCTTCATATTATTTTATGTCTAAGTGGACTTACACATATGAATAGCGTATAATTTATTGAATATAGGATGATCTAATAATCTATGCTAAACCTATTTGTATATTGAATACCAGCCTAAAAAGTGGTAAACATCTGTAAATTTACTAAATATATTGCCTGGCTTATCCAACAATAAGAATTCTTGTGTCGTTCAAATGTTTCAAAATTCTTTTAAAAAATGTCTAGCATTATTGCATAATTTAACCCCGTCATTTTACAATTGACAGATTCGTTGTTAGTGTTCTAAGTATGACTTTGCAAGCAATTGTAAAATCCGCTCAAACAGCCGTTTTTAGTCAAAAAATATTGTAAGAAACTGCTGAAATTATTTAAGTTCAAGGAGAATGCTCTTTTATTTCAGGAACTGTATTGGTCAAAACTTCGCAATGAACGAAGAAAAGGTTGTTTTATCCAAGTTGTTAAGAAAGTAAGTACATTCCCATATAACAGTTAACAAAAATATAAGCGTTAAATTTTCCACATTCTGTGTTGTGTTAAAAAAAAACAAGAATAAAGATCAACAAGGCAAAGGCAACGTTCACAGGACGTAGCCCCCCCCCATCCCGATACACTCAAGTAGGGCACCTAAAAGGCACCAAACAAAAACCTGGAGTGGACATAAGGGCGAAAGGAGTGGGACATGTAATGTGAAATAATAAAAAACTAAAACTGGCCAATATGGGCATTAAAGGGATAAGGGCTGTAAGGGTGAAAAGGGGGGGGGGTAAAAAATGGGAGAGGGGGGATTGAGATTAAGTTAAATAAAACCGATAAATTATGATATGTCAACATAAAAAATGACTTCCACATTAGGTGTATTTTTTTCTGTCATAAAGTGTTAATCAGTCAGATGCCATAAACCTTTGACGTTAATTAAAGAGTTAATTAGTCAGATATCATTAGAACACAAAACAATATTCGTTTTTAATTTCGTCAAGGTTACATTTGTTGCAACGTACATAACAATAATCATGTAAAAGAATACCTAAGTTACACACGAGGAGGTGAAAGGCTTTCATGCTTTAACTGTTACATGTGTTAATGAAAGAACAAGTAAAACATTATATATTTGGCTTTTAAAAGTAAATTTGTAAATACTGGATATGTTTAATCATAAGCATTATTGGATATTTTATTCTAGCTTCAACTTTAGACTAGACCCAAACCATGAAGTTAAGAAGAACATGTCGGCTGTGATGAGGACGAAGGACGGAATGTTTATGTTTGCTGAAAAACGTTAATTGTGAATGTGACACTTCGTACCGTAACTTGACTATCAGTATTGTTAATTCAATAATTTAGCATTATTACCAAAACTTTTTAATATATGGACATTTGAAGAAAATATATTATTTACAATGAATTTGTATTATAAATATACATGTATAGACAAGAATACTATTTTTCTTTCATGAAATCCCAATTAGTATCACAGTGTTTATGTATGTTCTTTTAAAGTCAGTGCCAGATATGGTTTTAATAAAATTTGGTGTTAAGACATCGTGGCAACGAGATAATTAGACGACTTAGTAACTCGTGGCCACGACATAGTATCTCGCCACGACTTATCTATCTCGTGGCCACGACTTAGTAACTAGTGGCCACGACATAGTATCTTCCGCGTACGAGATAAATAAAAACACACACATGTACCTTTGTGCCACCGTAGAAGGTTGTTTCATATACAAATAAATCTTAACAATGTTGATTCCGGGGCGGGACCATTTTTGACTAGCGGGATATGATTTATGTAACATTTGTAGAGGTCCATAGGGCAATGCAATGTTGCATGCCAAATTTCTAAGCTCTAGGACACGTAGTTCCACAGCAGAAGATTTAAGTGCGGTTAACTATAAAAGTCTATGTAAACTAAGTGAACGCTGGGGCGGGGCCAATTTTGATTATGGTACCTTGTAAAGGACTATAAAAAGATGCCAAAATTTATAAACTCTAAGCATTATTTGTTGAGAAGATATTAAGACATATTTGAAATGTAAGCTTGTATAAACTAAGATATTATTTATACGTTTTGTAGAGGAAATGCTGCATGCCAAATATCTAAGTTCTATGAATTTTGATGCTACGTATTAAATTCTCTTAAAGTTCTGGGCATTGTAATTTCTGAGGAGAAAATGTTTACGACATATTAATGTTAACTTAGTGACTACCAGCGTGGCGCCATTGCTTGACACCAGGGCCATGATTTATATAAACTTATTTAAATATCCACTTGGCAATGCTATATGCAAAATATCTTAGCTCTGGCCGGGGAGTGTAGTATCGTACAAGAATTCTCAAGTATATTGTTTTAGTTATAAAGATGTCTGACAGGTCATATGGCTTAGTATAAACGATTGTACGGTTATATACCGATCCGCTATACAAGGGTTATAATGCAATCAACGGTTTATCACAACCATATACGCTACATAGCTACATGCTAAACATCTAAGCTCAATGCATTTTAGTTTCACACCAGAAGACTTATTATTACTTGTTATTCTATTTGAATGTATGATGACTAAGACTTCCCAAAGGCTTGGCTAATTTTCAAGTTTGGGACATAATTTATCTAAATTTGGTAGAAGACCACCAATTGAATATACATGTTTTAAATATCTCTGCCCTAATTGGCATTATAGATTCCGGAGAAAGGATTTTAAGGGATATTTTCTATATAGCTAATGCAAACTAAATGACTCCCAGAAATGGATATTTATGTGACCCGTGGAGCATGATATGCATAATTTATACTTTTACACAAGAAAACTTAAAAAAAAAATCCAATACAACCGAGGTTCTGAGCATGTAAAAGAACGTAGTCGTCTCTAATACGGGACAATTTCTGTATCATAGACTGTCTAACTCTAGGTACAGGATGAGTAGCAATATCATGGGCATTCCCACGCGACTGTAAATAAACCGAAAGAAAAATCGTAAGGATCATTCCAGTGAAGTTTGGTCAAAATTCAGCATGTGTTTCATAAAGAGATGTGAATAACGGCGAACAACGGACAGTTTGCCATTACAAAGCTGACCACTAAGCTAAAGTCAACAAATTAACTAAACAGTTCTGTCTGTCGCATCCACTCCATCCTGTTAGCCTGTAATTATTACGTACTTAAATCTGGGACGGAAAATAACTTTCTGTCCCAGCTTAAATAAAATGTAAAATTGTGATAAATTCAGACTTTTTATAATAATAATAATAATAAATTGTGATAAATTCAGACTTTTTATAATAATAATAATAATATGTGTGTGTGCGTGCGTGTGTGTGTTTTTTTTATCTGAGCCGCGTCGATCACGACAAAGCCAACATAGTCCGTTTGCGACCAGCATGGATCCAGACCAGCCTGCGCATCTGGGCAGTCTGATCAGATAACCAACCCTATTACAAGTAGAGAAACTGATAGCAAACAGCATGCCGCCTGATCAGACTGCGCGGATGCGCAGGCTGGTCTGGATCCATGCTGGTCGCAAACGCACTATGTTGGTTTTGTCGTGACGCGGCTGATATATTCTTTTTACGGGAGCTTCATATAGATATGTGCCGCATAAAGTAAGGAAAATCGTTCATTCTGACGTTCATGAAATATTGTGTAAATGTAAGATTTTCATTAAAAAAAAATAACTACTGAAAAGAAGCAAAATAATGATTATGCTGTTGTTTGTAGATCTACATGTATACATACATAGCGCAAAACTCGTGCTGCATATCACTTAACAAACGTGGGAATTGATTTATCGTTTAATTAAAATCGACTGGACGTTAAAGCTTGTTGTAATTATAAATACGTACAGATCAACCCTAAAAGAAATGTACAGTGATACGTGCTGACAAAGGCACATAAAAGTTCGCGTACCACTGGTTCATTGGAATCTATTTAGGATTTCTGGATACTTTGTCTTTATTATTGCTAATAATAACCAGTGTTTTTTTAAGGATAGATATAAATGTAAATTTACACCTTCTGAAAGATGTCATCATATAGATCTACTGCTTATAGAAAATGTTTTAGTTGCAGATGTGAATAAATTCAAAGTAAATCAGCTACTGTACAATAATTGGAAAATGACAAAATAAATATCGCTATTTTCAGTTAACAATTTGCCTCAGATTGTTAGTCTATAAATACAAAAGCCTGCCCAGATTGTTACATAGGATAATGCACTTTAATTTACTATGTACAGTGCTATATTCATTTGGTGGTATTTAACCTTGTCTAGCAGGCGTCACGGAAAAATAGTGAGTTAAACACCGGTTCGAAATTAGGACGAAAGCGAAAGGAGAGATAATGGGAAGAAAAGTAACATTAGCAACATGCACACTCAATCAGTGGGCAATGGACTTTGAGGGGAATTTATCAAGAATTTTGCAAAGTAAATATATGTTGTTGTCTGACTGTCATTCTTAGATTATGTCAAAATCGTTTCTAGTTATTCGTACTCAATAATTTTCGACCTTGTTCTCAAACTGTCAGAGTTATTTAGATAACAGTTCACGGTACACAAAGAGAAGCAGTATGATATGTAGTTTAAAGTGCTAAATGATTAATTTACAATAAAAAAGATTTAAGATTCGCAAATAATTATTCGGGTCAATGCTGAAAACAGAAGGAATCTGTGTTGGTTGGTTCTGGGACTTTCAAATAGACTCCTATTTGAAAGACCTTGTATGGTTGTATCTTTATTCCAAAATGTATGTCATAGGGTGAGTAAAATGTGCAGCCTGCAGGAACTAAAACTCGGGACCCTGGGAAGTACCGACTGAGTAGTCCTATAAATATGACGTCGCTTTGAGATATTTTTGCTTCTGGGCAAAGCAACGTCATACCGAAATGGCTTAAAAATCCATAGCACATTCCGCCAGAAAATCAGGCGACACGAAATAAACAATTAAGACAGCGTGTGTTTACATTAATTTCTGATTGGCTAATTCAAATGCAAGCTTTTAACTGAGTCAGAAAATTATAACGGAATATAATTTAACAAAATAATTGCCTATGCACAGTCAGTGTGTTTGAATATATTTTTCCTTCATTTGAAATCGGTCTGTAAAGCGCCTTACTTAGCTAGTATGGCCGATAGACAAAAATAGAATAGATTAATGTTGATATTTAACTTTAAATTGATAAGTACATTGTTTGAGAGTTTTTGTTTATGATTTAGCATGAAATTTAAAGAAAAGAACATAAGCTTTTGAATAAAGCTTTAAAGGCAAGACAATAGACATTTTTGAATTTTTATGATGATATGGATAATACGTTTATAAGCAATAAGGGTAAAGTCAAAAATAATGAGGCCAAACATTTAAAGGCTACCAAGATTCAGAGATCTGCCAAGAATTTGAAAGTACTGGGCCCTGGGCCCACTTGGTCTGAAAATGATGGGCCATTTTTACCAAAGTATGGGCCTTGGGAAAATAAGTAAACATTGACCAAAATAACTGTTAAAAAGTTTGTAGATACATGTAATTGAATTTCCCAGGTAATAAAACTTAAATCATATTTTATGACAAGTGGTTCACTTATAATTCAGTACTTTACCAATAATTAAAAATTATGCCTACATGGTAACTTTCTAACTAATATTAATTGCAGGCAAAAATGAAAATATTTTTTTAATGGCTGCTAAAAAATGTGATATGCAAATTTATTCACATAATTGCTGGTTCTTGCTTGTAATGTTTTATATTGTGCATTATCCATTTAATTGTTCCTACTTTGCACCAAATGTCCCTTACCACTGTATATTGACGAATTTCATTGCCCCTTGTATGCCTCTGTGTAGACAGCATACATCAAAGACATTTGCCGACAGACCTTTTGATCATGAAAAAAGTCATGCACAATGTTTCTCTGATTGGTTAATCACCCTGTCAAACATTCTGATGACGAAATATACATCTTTTTTTACACTTCATCAGCCAAAACTTGCGTGAACTTGAGTGACCTTAGGGTTGATCAAGTTGAACACCTGTCAGATTATACTGTAACTTACAGTATTTCTTAAAATAGCAACACTTTTTTTTTTTTACCGATAATCATTTTAAATATTAAGTAGTTGTATAATTTGTTTGTTTGTTTTATTGGATTAAATTTACGGTAGTAGAAATGAGTATCTGTGTGGGAAAGGGATTTTGAGAAGAAATGCGGTAAGTAGACAACATGGACAAAAGCTATAGGGGAATGGATAAACTAAAGAATATGCGTAATTACAGGAGCATGGGTAACATGTTGCTGTTGGTACCAGTTTTGACTGGATGACTAAATAACCCAGCAGACAGTTTTGTTTTCTTATAAGTCTGGCACAGATTTTAGATGCGCCCATGGCCCTTTGCTGCCGATTTTCCTGCGCCATTCTCATTTTTTTAGCGCCAATGGCGCAAAATCGCGTCCTCGGCAGATCTCTGCAAGATTAATATTTTAATAGTTGTGTATATTGTTATAAGTGCTAAATATAGCATCTATCAGTGTTGTAAAATATGCCAAGTTTCAGGGACATCACGCTACAAGTGAAAAAGATACAAGAAAAAAATTACCCTAAAATGTCAGGAGTGTAACACTTTTAGTGTGACATTTTACACAAATGATGATTCTCTATTCCTGATACAGAAAAACAGTTTCTTAAATGACAATTTTTGTCACTTATGTTATATATCTTATTCTCTCGCAATTGCTTTTTCCTATTTTTTTTTTGTAAAATGTAGGTATCCCACTTGGTTATCCAGTCACTAAAGTCAGTTGTTGTAAAATAAAATGTACTTTAAAAAAAGCATGGTTTGTACTAACAGTAAAGTTTCTGCTTATATCTTTGTTATTAAGAGCTTTTCCTTGCTTCTAACATTTTGACCATTGTATATAGTTAAGAATATAAATTCTCTTTTTTCTATGCTATAAATGTTATTGACTCGGTTTCGATTCAAAATAATGACAGTGCTCAGTGTCAGGAGTGTAACATCTTGTACTTTTACTGATTTCCTTATTGCATATAAGGTGTTATATTAATATATTCTTTCTTTTTCAAAAACATGAGTCCAAGTGATGTCAGCAGTGACATAAGTTCAAGTTAACTAAATCATGCACTTTCTGTACATGATCATCAGTGATGTCAGGAGTGTAACACTATTTTTGCCATCTTTTAACCTTGTAACGATTTCATGAATATACCATATAAATTTCGTATCTAAATATGATTCTTGCCACTATTCATAAGGAAAAGTAATTAAGTATTTGTTTTTTTTTTTTTTTTTAAGAAACCACAATGCTTAAGTTCTGTTTTTAGCATATTTACTTAAATAACATCAAAATTTCCTAAATGTCTACTATTGACAAGTATAATCATTGAAATTTAATGATAATACACTAAAGAAATTACTGAGAAATTAAAATCATGTATATACTCTTTGCAGAACAAAGCATTTATATACAATTATTGAAGATTAAGTATGCAATATAAGTAAAATACAGTATGTGAGAATAGTGAAAAGTGTTACACTCCTGACATTTTTTTCTTTTTCGGCAATTGTAGTTAACTTTGTTTTATTTTCAGCAGACTAATAAACAATTGAAGTAGATATCAAAAAAAAACACTATAAAACTTATGTAAACAAATATATATGCCAATTAGAATGATGGGATTTGATATTATTTCTAAACAGTAACCAAGTCAATAACAATAAAGACATACAGTAATTTTTTTTTCATCTATGATACTTACTGTTAATTCTGCAATCATTTTTGTTATCACATTGTTTGAATGCAGTTCCTGCATATTCAATTTTCAGTTATTGTAGTCCTTAGTCTTTTAAAATACTAACCATTTGAATTCTGCCAAAACACTGCATTTTTGCTCTGCTTTTGCTTAATACCTAACCTTAATAAAGTAGTAGCTAGTAATACTAACAATTGTGAGAGAGAGAGAGACTAACCTGAGAGGTATGCTTACAGACAGTCTTATATATATAACTACTCAACAGAGCATAAAAATGAAACTCTAAGCGAGTTTGAAAATAAAATTCGCAGAAAGGGTTGGAAGATTCCAGGTACTTCTCCTGATGACTGCAATTGTTTCTTTTGGGCCAGCAGTGATCAGTTACATGCCCTTGGGATGACTCAACAAAGTCACACTCAGTTGAGAAGCAAAGTAATTCAATGCAAGATAAACAAAAAGGAACAATTAACATAGAAAACTTATACTTGTCTTAAGTATTTCATTAAAAAATATTTTAAATCAATATTTTAAGATATTAAGTCTCTTGCCTGAATGTGTCAGGAGTGTAACACTCAAATGTTAAAGTGAAATTGTGCATTTTTTTGTGAAATAGAATCTTCATGGTCATTTTTGATTTTTCCATTGGTTAAACAGAAACTTAATTAATATTTATAATTTTTTCCATTTTTTTCAATTTTTTACATTTTAAAAATTTTTTTGGTTTTTAAATTAACTTTATATCTTTTCTCTAAAAAAATTTCAAATGTTAAACCTATCATAGTTTTTTAAACACAGTGGGGTTTTTACTGTTTTCTTTTTTTATTTTACCTCAAGTTTTTGTTTAAAAAAAACTATTATAAAATTAAATATCAACTCAGACTTTACCGAGAAAAACTAGAACATTAGTCTGTAACATCTGATATATTGTACTACTGACTGAGCTATCCGGTTGCTTACACACTTTCTGAATCTCCTAATTAGTGAACTGTTCTGAACCATGACATACCTTCCCCCCCCCACTATATTGAAATTCATCCTATATTGAATATCTAAGGGTTACAGAGAAATGAGATTTAAATTCTTGTGATGAAATTGAGATTACAGAGAAATGTTGCAATTGATTGATTAATTGATTATATTTATTTATACATTCAGGAACATAGCACATGATACAATAATAAAATAAAATCATACAGTTAAGAACTAACATATAAATCTATATATATAAAATGAGATCATAAAACATCATAAAAGAGCACACATTTATCATAAAAAATAATAAGATGTACTATGCACCTATGGATAGCCCATTAAGCTAAAAGCTTTTTGCGACGGACGCGCCCTCAGGCGCGTTCAGAGCTAAGTCATCTACACATGGGATTTCGTTGGCTACACTTGCGCAATGTGTTCCTTAAAACCAATTAACAGCCCAAAAATAGTACTGAATTTGATCCTTCAAAACTCCCATACTTTGTCTGGTTTTTCTTAATGTCTTCCATATTTAAGCCTTTTCAATTTCAAATTAAGTTATCCAAGTTAAAATATGAACATATATATTGATAAAAACGTTGTAGTCCCGTAGTATTATTGTGCAATATGCAAATTACGCTGAAACGATTTTTACCGCTGTCGAAAAAGTAGGACAGCAAATTTACTACAATAAAGGTGTAACCTCTGAGTTCAAGACATTATTAGTAGGAATAGATATTTCTACATTATACAAAACATTATTATTAACAAATCAAAAGTTTTTCGTGACTCTAGGATAACTCGCGCATTAAATAAAGAAGAACTATTTTCGTGACTCATACCGCGGGTTTTAGCTGAAATTCAGCAGTTATTAATATATTAGATACAGTACAATGGCTAGTATAAAATATCTATTTTTGAAAATGCATGTAAGACACTTTTCCGCCATGTAGTCTTTCATGGTAAGGAAGTTATAATATCAGTTCTACTTCCGATTCTTGTGGTTTGTTTACATATTTTACTAGGTCATGATATGAGTTAACCTTCGCTATTCTAAAAATAGATTCTGCTTCACCTGTTCTGATTTTTGGACAGGCGATTAGGAAGTACACATTAAACATGTAATTAATAAACCAGCGGATTGTAATGCAATACTTTTAGAAATGCTATACAATGGTAAGAAGCAAACAAGTTGAAAATGGAATTTAGTGTGAAGTTGAAAAGGACAACTAAACACTGTAGTGCTTAAGTGACATTTAAATTAAAATAAAAACGATGTGCTCTGGCCTCTACATCTTTACCTTGTAAATAAAAAAAATCTAAGAAATACACTATTAATTGCTGATGATTTAACCAATTTTTTTTTTTAATGAGACATGTCCAAGAGAAATAAAAATACAAATGACTTATATTTTATTGTCTGTATGCCCACTATGATATAACACGAAGCAATTCTAAATAGCATTCTCAAATGTATAATGTATTATGTTTGAAGTTTCTTTGCCTGGATTTATTTTAGAAATATTTCGTTGATAGTTTTTTTTCTATTTACATATCATTTCTTAGAATAAATCGATAAGGACACTGATTTACAAGTTTGACCAGAGTTTTTAGGCATAAATTTCATTCTGTATTTAAGTGCTTGAAAGTAGAAAATCTGAATTATATCAATGTGGGACACAAAATATATTGCTCTACAAATCTCGAACTTGTATGGAACAAATTTTCTCTGTTATATATTTTGTGTTTTGTTTTTGTTTTGTTTTTGTTTTTTCTAAAAGAAGCCTTAATGTCTCTCCGGTTGCATGTCCGTCGCATTCAGTGCTGCAGCACTTTGATTTCCAATGGGGTCCATAGAAATAAAAATAAAATACATAGCTACAACCCTTTCCCCCCTATAAATAAACAAATAAAACTAATCTAACTAACTTTGGTCAAGAATTTAGTTGAAAAAGAAAATATATTTATAAAAGTATGCCCTTTTCTTAAAAAAACCTAATATCAAATCATATTAAAACACGACAAAATCAAAGTGCATTTGATTTTCACTTTTTATACGCCCGTTTGAAAAACGGGACGTATTATGGGAACGCCCCTGGCGGGCGGGCGGTCGGGCGGGAGGCCGGCGTCCAATTTTGTCCGGAGCATATCTCCTACATGTATGGAGGGATTTTAATGAAACTTCATAGAAATGTTCACCACTATGAGGAGCAGTGTCGCGCACATGAACCAGGTCTCTAGGTCAAAGGTCAAGGTCACACTTAGAGCTCATTGAAAAATGCTTGTCCGGAGCAAAACTTCCACATGTATAGAGGGATTTCAATATTACTTGGCACAAATGTTCACCATTGTGAGGCAGAGTGTCGCGCGCAAGATTCAGGTCCTTGCTGCCAAGGTCAAGGTCACACATAGAGGTCAAAGTTCAGATAAAAATATGAAGATGTGTATATGGACCATTTAGTCATCATTTATTGAGGGATTGTAACACAAATGGTCATTATCAAGACTATGGCTGTGATACATATAATTTAGGTCAATATATACAAGGTCAAGGTCACTAAAGATGATGAAATATCCAGATTTTGTCCGGAGCATATCTCCTACACGCATGGAGGGATTTTAATGAAATTTCATAGAAATGTTCACCATTATGAGAAGCCGTGTCACGCACATGAACTAGGTCTCTAGGTCAAAGGTCAAGGTCACACTTAGAGCTCATTGAAAAACGCTTGTCCGGAGCAAAACTTCCACATGCATAGAGGGATTTCAATATAACTTGGCACAAATGTTCACCATTGTGAGGCGGAGTGTCGCGCACAAAATTCAGGTCCCTGCAGCTAAGGTCAAGGTCAAACATAGAGGTCAAAGTTTAGATAAAAATATGAAGATGTGTATAGGGACGATTTAATCATCATTTATTGAGGGATTGTAACACAAATGGTCATTATCATGACTACGGCTGTGACACATGTACTTTAGGTCAATATATGCAAGGTCAAGGTCACTAAAGATGGTGAAATATCCAGATTTTGTCTGGAGCATATCTCCTTCATGTATGGAAGAATTTTTATAATACTTTATGGAAATGTTCACCACCATGATATGTATTGCTCCATGCATGATCCAGGTCTCCAGGTCAAAGGTCAAGGTCACACTTAGAGCTCATTGAAAAACGCTTGTCAGGGGCAAAACTTCTACATTCATAGGGGGATTTCAATATAACTTGGCACAAATGTTCACCATTGTGAGGCTGAGTGTCGCAGGCAAAATTCAGATCCCTGCGACCAAAGTCAAGGTTACACATAGAGGTCAAAGTTCAGATAAAAATTTGAAGATGTGTATACTATACACTATAGGGACCATTTAGTCATCATTTATTGATGGATTGTAGCACAAATTGTAACTATCATGACTACAGGTGTGACACATTTAATTTAGGTTAATATTTGCAAGGTCAAGGTCACTGGAGATGATTAAATATCCAGATGTTGTCCGGAACATATTTTCTACATGCATGGAGGAATTTTAATGTTACTTTATAGAATTGTTCACCACCATGAGACGTAGTGCCCTGCACATGAACCATGAGCTCATAGAAAAACGCTTGTCTGGAGCAAAACTTCTACATGCATAGAGGGATTTCAAAATAATTTGGCACAAATGTTCATAATTGTGAGGCTGAGTGCGGTGCATAAAATTCAGGTCCCTGCGACCAAGGTCAAGGTCACACATCCTGTGCATATCTTCCCTACTGATTTGTTTTAAGGTTCATTTAACAACACAGTGCCAAGAATAAAAACTTGCTTGCTAGATAACACTTATCCATAATGCCCCCCCATCTCCATCTAAAGCTTTGGTAAACGGGCGTATTTTGTGACTATGGCACCCTTGTTTAATATATTATTGAATTCTGTATGCAACTTTTTTTTAAAAATGAATAATTCTTTTTAATTAATGTTACAATGTTGCTACTGGGACACAATACTGAAATGCTATTGTTCAAAATTTGCATCTTAACTCCCTGCAATTTTTGCTAAGTCTCTTTCATTTAAGTTAGTGTTGAATTCTAAGTTCACATAAGGTTTCAGTGAAAGATAGACATTCCAAATTTAAAAAGTGAAAGAATAAAATGGCTTCAATGTTAAAGAATATAAATTTTAATCGTTAAAAAGTATTCCTAAAAGCCACACATTTATCGAAAACAACTTTCAAAACGGTGAATTTTTAATTGTGAATTGCACTATTTTCAACTGTTTTACATAAAAAGAACTGAAAAAGTATGCCTAAGCCCAAGCTGTTCCTGTCTTTTCCTAAAAAACAATCTCTGACATACAATGTTGCCCATGGATTGTCACATGCTCATCTTAAATAAGCTTTGTCAAAACAAAAATTGTGTCATAATTATAATAGAGATGCATCAAAATAAAATACTAGAGGATATAATATTATATGTAATGAACAGTATCAATTTGAAATTAAGCTTGAAATAAGATTGGAGCTTTACCAACCTACACATCAAATTATAACTTTAATTCACGATCTTGTTTCCCTTAATTTTTAAGCTGGCCATATCATTTTGTATTGTGATAAATTATATGAGCCGCATCACGACAAAACCAACATAGTGGGTTTGCGACCAGCATGGATCCAGACCAGATAGCGAACAGCATGGATCCTGATCAGACTGCGCGGATGCGCAGGCTGGTCTGGATTTATGCTGGTCGCAAACCCATTATGTTGGTTTTGTTGTGGCGCGGCTCAATTATTATTATGTTTTCAAGGTGTTCAAGAAGCTAAAAGTAAAGGTGCTACATATAGACTGGGGCCTGAACTGGAAATTTGGTGAGCTTTTAATAATTGAATTTTCTGTTATATATATATATACTCTTAATTTTACTCAAGTCAGCAATGATTTTAAAATAATGAATGATGTTGGATGTTAACTTTAGTCTTTCCAGCTGCATTGTGGATCTGAAATATTTTTTATATACCAAAATACAGTACAATATAACCCACTTTAAACTTGTAATGTTTTGCTATATGCAAACAACCATTTATATTGGGCCATATAACCTTTCAAAAATCATTATAACCAATATTATACTGTTGACAACAGCTGAATCATTGATAATTTGATTCTTGCATTTTAAGGTATAAGAGATAAGAATGAGATGAATAGTTATAATTATATTGCTAGAAGTCTGATGTCTTTCAATACCACACAATGGCATCAATGATTTATTACTATTTTACAGTGGGTATGGCTGTGCTGATCATTTTCATGAGAATGATACTTTCCTACACTCATGGCAGGTCCTGGCTGAACTTCTAGTCGCACCCGAGTGTCAGAACATCATCTGTGATGTAGGCATGTAAGTATAAGGTGGTTATATTATAATTACTGTTCTGATAACAACATAATCGTAAGTCTTTGGTTACTTTTTCTATTCCTTGAATGCATTTTAAAGATTAAACATTTTTTTTTTGTTTAATCAATTTGGAATATGAGAGGAAAACGGTGGCCAAAGTTATAATTTATGATGCCATAGGTAGTTACTTTGAGCCCTACTTCAGATCGTAACCAAGTTTCTTATATTGGAATTACTTTAAGTCATAACCATGTTTTTTAAATTGGACCAATACTGATATGTTACTCCACGAAATTGAAATTCAAGATTATGAAAAGTAGTTTGAAACTTTCCTTTCAAAGGCACTGAAAATTATAGTGTCTGTGAAAAATACATACTCAATTTGATGTAGTTTGTGCATTGGATTTGGAAGTAAGGCTGGCAATAGCCCTATTATCACTGGTTTAGAAGTTTTCAATCTGCAGAACAAACAATATTGTTACAAGATTTTTAAGAAATTTAGCTTCAGCTAACTGGAAGACCTAGCACAAAATAGTGGCATGCAAAAGATTTTCTAACAAATTCTGTACCTTATCTATAATATTGAATCGTTTATTCAACTGTAACAACTTTATTGTATAAACACTTATCTTTCACAGGTTATATTGATTTACAATAACAGTAATTGGGTTACTATTGATTGATACAAAGTTGGGTAATCAAACATTGATTAATACTTCAAGTCCATGATGTATTGATTCCTTATCTGGTCTATCATTTTCTTTTTTCCATAAAATAGATACAGTGTTTTTAAAGGACCAATTTATATTGACTAGTTTCAGTATTAGGTGCTAAAATTGTTTCTGAATAACATGTTTTATTCTGTCAAGTTTATGCCTTAAAAAAGTGTCTGCAATATATAAATCCTTCTTATTTCTTCAGTTCTCATTTGGTACATGATTTCTTCATGCACAAAACGGCAGTTTTGGAATTCTTTCAAGAGAGAAAATTGAAATGATAAAAAAAGTTGAGTCACAATAACATGGTTGTTGATAATAATAATAATAATAATAATAATAATAATAATGATGATAATAATAATAAACTCTTTATTTAACAAAGGTAGCGTACACATATTAAGAAAATATATCAAAGTATCAGAGAAAACACATAATGCAAAATCTTATTTTTAACAAGACTTTTAGTAAGGGTAAAAATACAAGCAATTTATGATAATGATTGCAAAAAATATCTGATTGTTTGATAAGTTATACTCAGTTTGAATAATTCATATTTACAAATATGTATATGCCTGTTACACAATTATAAGTATCACATAATCAATTATGTCACACAATTTATAGTTTATATTTTGTAGGTGTGTTTTTAGCTCACCTGTCACAAAGTGACAGGGTGAGCTTTTGTGATCGCTTTTCGTCCGTCCGTCCGTCGTCCGTCCGTCGTCCGTCCGTAAACTTTTGCTTTAAATGACATCTCCTCATAAACCACTGAGCCAATTTCATCCAAACTTCACAGGAATGTTCCTTTGGTGGTCACCTTTTAAAATTGTTCAAAGAATTTAATTCCATGCAGAACTCTGGTTGCCATGGCAACCGAAAGAAAAATCTTTAAATATCTTCTTTTAAACAACCCTAAAAGCTAGAGCTTAGATATTTGGCATGAAACATCTTCTATTGAGTGTCTACCAAGTTTGTTCAAATAAAAGCCCTGGGGTCAAAATTGGCCCCGCCCCAGGGGGTCATTGATTTTCCCTATATGCATATAGTAAAAACTTAAAAAATCTTCTTTTAAAGAACCCAAAGAGCTAGAGCTAAGATATTTGGCATGAAACATCTTCTAGTGAGTGTCTACCAAGTTTGTTCAAATAAAAGCCCTGGGGTCAAAATTGGCCCCGCCCCAGGGGGTCATTGATTTTCCCTATATGCATATAGTAAAAACTTAAAAAATCTTCTTTTAAAGAACCGTAAGAGCTAGAGCTTAGATATTTGGCATGAAACATCTTCTAGTGAATGTCTACCAAGTTTGTTCAAATAAAAGCCCTGCGGTCAAAATTGGCCCCGCCCCAGGGGGTCATAGATTTTCCCTATATGCATATAGTAAAAACTTAAAAAATCTTCTTTTAAAGAACCATAAGAGCTAGAGCTTAGATATATGGCATGAAACATCTTCTAGTGAATGTCTACCAAGTTTGTTCAAATAAAAGCCCTGGGGTCAAAATTGACCCCGCCCTAGGGGGTCATAGATTTTCCCTATATGCATATAGTAAAAACTTAAAAAATCTTCTTTTAAAGAACCCAAAGAGCTAGAGCTAAGATATTTAGCATGAAACATGTTCTAATGGGTGTCTACCAAGTATGTTCAAATAAAAGCCCTGGGGTCAAAACTGGCCCCGCCCGGGGGGGGGGGGGTCATTGATTTTCCTTAAAAGTGTATAGCAAAAACTTAAAAATCTTCTTTGAAAAAACCCAAATAGCTAGAGTTTAGATATTAAGCATGAAACATCTTTAAGTAAATATCTACAAAGTTTGTTCAAATAAAAGCCCGGGGGTCAAAACTGCCCTGCCCTAGGGGTGTCATTGTTTTTTACTATATGTGTATAGTAAAAACTTTAAAAATCTTCTTTTAAAAAACCCAATGAGCTAGAACTTAGATGTTTAGCATGAAACAATCTTCTTATGGGTGTCTACCAAGTCTGTTCAAATAAACAAATATAAACCCTTGGGTAAAAATTGGCCCGGGGGTGGGGGGGGGCTATATACAGGTGAGCGACCTCAGGGCCATCATGGCCCTCTTGTTGTATTTTAAATATACATGTACTAGCTCAAATCATAAATACTAGTATCATAGTGTTTAATAGTGTTATTGTATTCAAATGTAAATATATTGAAATTAAGAGCTTATTTTTCAAAGTTACTTCATAATAATATATTGAAAAGATTATTTTAAAATTGCACATTTGTACTTGCTATATTTCTGCTGTTAAAAGATCTGTTAGATTAAACTTATATTGATTAAACTTCTATAAATTGTACATGTACTTATATTGATTAACATTATATTTATTCTCATTTCTGTTATATTTTTTGTTGTTTATTTCAGGCCAGTGATGCATAAGAATGTGGCTTACAACTGTAGGGTCATCTTTCTTAATAAGTAGGTATAATACAAATAAAATATAAACTGGTTCAGGCATCTCCAATATGTTAATGTACAAATGTATTATCAATTACCAAGGCTGTTATTCTGATCTAAAATGTTTTAAAAAAATGTTTAATTTCTTATCCATAAATTTAACTCACAACATAGCTTTTTATCTGATGATTTTTTTTAAAAAAGTGCTTAAAAGCTGCTTCAGTCAATCAATTATCAAGTACATTATTCTGTCCACGATTCTATTCTTCACCAATGTTTAGCTTTGCAGTTGATTTTCTCCCTATAAAAACTATAAGATATTTAACAATTATTAATTTCATCAGATACAACGCTTATATGACTGATATTGTAACAACAGTTTTAACTGGCAGTTTGATGGAAAGCTTACTTGAATGATAACTAAAAAATGCTGTTTCTGTTCTGAAATTTACTTCTATTCAATTTGATGATAGAATGAAAATTTTTAAAGTGTTCAACACAAATTTGCGATGCATGAATAGCACTATCATAGATTCATAGTATGTTATTGTATATGTAGGAAGATCTTGTTGATACGTCCGAAGATGATGATGTGTAATGATTATAACTATCGAGAGACACGTTGGTTTACTGCATGGAGGAAAGAAAGGGAAACTGAAGAATTTTATCTACCTAGAATGATACAAGATATAACAGAACAGGTATAGAAAAATATTTGAGCCGTGTCATGACAAAACCAACATAGTGCGTTTGTGACCAGCATGGATCCAGACCAGCCTGGGCATCCGCGCAGTCTGATCAGGATCCATGGTGTTGGCTTACAAACCCTATAACAAGTAGAGAAACTGATAGCGAACAGCATGGATCCTGATCAGACTGCGCGGATGTGCAGGCTGGTCTGGATCCATGCTGGTCGCAAACGCACTTTGTTGGTTTTGGAATGGTGGGGCTCAAGTAAGTACAAGTATAGTGTAAGCTCTGTAGAGGGGCCGCCTGTAGAGCAAAAACCTTTTATAACAACAAATTTTTCCTGAAGTGTGATTTTACAATATATGTAACAAAGCAAATTCCAGTTATTAATTAAATAAATATTGTATTTATTTAAGTAACTTAACATAAACATTTTTCAAGTTTTTTTGTTTTTCCTAAGCAACAACCCTGAGAAACAACCAATATCTCTGTCTTCCAAAGGGTGGTGTTAAGCAGAGGTTATACTATGATATATACTGTTACATTGTGTTAAATCTTTGTCTTCTAAAGGGTGGTGTTAAGCAAAGGTTATACTATGATATATACTGTTACATTGTGTTAAATCTTTGTCTTCCAAAGGGTGGTGTTAAGCAAAGGTTATACTATGATATATACTGTTACATTGTGTTAAATCTTTGTCTTTCAAAGGGTGGTGTTAAGCAAAGGTTATACTATGATATATACTGTTACATTGTGTTAAATCTTTGTCTTCCAAAGTGTGGTGTTAAGCAAAGGTTATACTATGATATATACTGTTACATTGCGTTAAATCTTTGTCTTTCAAAGGGTGGTGTTAAGCAAAGGTTATACTATGATATATACTGTTACATTGTGTTAAATCTTTGTCTTCCAAAGGGTGGTGTTAAGCAAAGGTTATACTATGATATATACTGTTACATTGTGTTAAATCTTTGTCTTTCATTCAAAGGGTGGTGTTAAGCAAAGGTTATACTATGATATATACTGTTACATTGTGTTAAATCTTTGCAAAGGTGTGTTAAGCAAATACTATGATATATACTGTTACATTGTGTTAAATCTTTGTCTTCCAAAGGGTGGTGTTAAGCAAAGGTTATACTATGATATATACTGTTACATTGTGTTAAATCTTTGTCTTCCAAAGGGTGGTGTTAAGCAAAGGTTATACTATGATATATACTGTTACATTGTGTTGTAAATGGATATTCACTAAAAACATGCTCTCCTTATTTTTTTACTCTTAATTAAGACCAATCTATTACTGTTTCAGCGATTTTACTACCATTATATTGTTCTTAGTCAATTGGGATGGCCTTATGTAGGGTGTTAATTTTACTGATGATAAAATAATCATGATAAAATATGCTTGCATTGTGGTATTTTATTTCCTTATTTTATTTTTTCTAGATAAAAGTTCCAATAGGAGATGCTGTTATAGCTACATTAGATACATGTATAGGTAGTGAGATTTGTGAAGAACTGTGGAATTGTGAAAGGTGAGTAGGAACTTGCTGTTGTGAGCAATAAGTTTAAGCTGATGTATGTAAATATTATGTTTAGTTTTTAGGAGACATTGTGCAGATATTTGCATTTTCATTCAAGAAATATTTTATGATCATATCCAAAAAATAAAATTTGTATTGTTTGTATCAATATTTGAAATGTAGTAGAAAATGTGCCTATTGCAAATCAAACTAGACATTAAGAAATTGCAAAGAATTTCTTTTTAAACTTATTATAAAAATCAGCCAAAAACAAACATTTCAAAAAATTCTTCAGCAATTTATAGAAAATTATAATTTGATTGTAATTTGTTTATTCATTATCTCATGAATTTATCTTGTTTGTTTTAAGTTTATATTGTTATTAAGGTGTCATTGTTTATTATAGTCGTCATGTGAACATGGCTCTAGATGGTGTAGAGATTATCACTAACAGTAGCGGCAGTCATCATGAACTGAGGAAAGCTTACGTCAGAGTAGACCTCATCAAATCAGCAACCATGAAGGTATTTCTTTATCATATCATTATGATGATGTTTTGATCGAGTTTTTGAAATGGATTGAAAATAAGTTGTAAAAAATGTAAATATTTTTTTCCGTCCACTGTCCGTAATACAGAGTAGATTCTGTATTTGTCTAGTATTCATCCAGTTCATTCAGTAAAGGTTTTTGATAAGATGTTTTTCTATTATTTATTACATATTTATGTTACCAGAAAACAATAACTTATATTAAAAAAGCAACAATAAATAATTAACAAAACCGCACAACATATACGATAAGTGGATCTTCTATTGTATTACATGGACTGGTCGGAAGAAAATGCTTCCCTGTAAAAACAGAGCAGATACATAGTGGTTATTGTTTCTGCCTCTCAAACCTGGGATTGTTGGTTGGAGCCACGGTGGTTTTTTTTTTTAAATGACACAGACACTGGTTATTCTGGGAAGGGGACTAAAGACGGATTAAAGGGCAGTTTAAAAATTGTCATTCACTTTAAATTGTTTTGTGGTCATTTTTTAAAAAACTAAAAAACCTTTGGATGGTTTTTGTGGGGTTAATAATAACATCCAAAATTTTAGGGGTCTGCTAAAAGAAGTTGAACTACTACCGGTTTCTCAGTATATTTATGAAAAAATTATAATGTATTCGTGTTTGATGAAAATTGATGTAAAAATAACCTAAAACCTGTACTTGTACAAATTACTACATGACTTTTCTAATCACTAGTATATATTCCTTATATCAGTGTGGTGGAGTATATGTTTTTGCTAACCTGATGGGCTGTGATGGAGAGAGGGTATTCTATGATGGATGTTCCATGATAGCTGTTAATGGTGAAATAGTGTCTCAAGGCCCACAGTTTACTCTCAGAGATGTGGTAAGTTCTTGTTTTATTTTAAATCTTTATTATTCATTATTTATATTGTTTTGGAAAAATATTCTGTTGAAAATATTAAATAGAGGATATTTGTTTAGTTTAGTGTAAGATCGGAATATATTTCACCAAGTGAGCACCAAAAGGTATATTTTACAAGTGGCGCAGCCACAAGTGAAATATGAAATTTTGGTGTTCACAATGATAATACAACGTGACGTCATTTACGACGTCATGTCATTAAGTTGGTTCCTAGTTCTGTGCACGCTGGTATTTCACTGAAACAACGTAAGGGGCTAAAATTCAAAACAGTGAAATTATCAAATTGGTAATTTCACTGTTTAAAACAGTGAAATTACCAGTTTTATATCACTGATATATTTCTATAAACCACCAAAAAGCACGTAATAAATGAATTTTCTTGTTATTTTTCAGCAAAAAACAGTTTATTATTGGAAAGCTTTAAAAAAAGTTTTCCTTTAAATTATTATTAGTCTTTAATAAAATTAAAAAATTGCAGTTGTTGCAGTAGTATTGGGTTTTTATGAAAAGCTTTTCACCCCGTCAAATGTTGATTTGTTTATCTTATTGTTTAAATTTTTCTATTTTTGGAGAAAAAATATTTTCTGTTCGTAAAAGTATTTTAACCTTTTAAAAATTACGTTTTGACCCTTTCTTTTTTATGCCCCTTTTAAAAATTCAAATTATAAAAGGACTTAATGTGGTCCAAAACCCAAAAAAAAAAAACTGAATTTCTTTCTAAACGCTGGGCATTTATAAATAAATGTATGCAAAAGATAAATACAAAATATACAAAGAATTTAATTGTTGATTATAAATCATATTTTTGTGCTGCTCTTAGGCCTATTTGAGTGAGAAGTGTTTCCTTTGGCATTTGTCGCAATTAGAATAATTGAGCCGCGTCGTGACAAGACCAACATAATGGGTTTGCAACCAGCATGGATCCAGACCAGCCTGTGCATCCGCGCAGTCTGATCAGGATCCATGCTGCTCGCTTACCAACTCTATTACAAGTAGAGAAACTGATAGGGAACAGCATGTATCCTGATCAGACTGCACGGATGCGCAGGCTGGTCTGGATCCATGCTGGTCGCAAACGCACTATGTTGGTTTTGTCATGACGTGGCTCAATTGTTCAACCAAATGAGCGGAAATTTTGCACACAAGTTATTGGTCTAGAACATTAATTTGAAAAATTATTTTAAGTCCCATCATGCTCCCAAAAAATGCAATGGTGTCCCTTTAGTTTAACTATATTTATAACAGACTGTCAATGTAGCTACAGTTGATTTAGAAGATGCAAGAGCATACAGAAACTCCATGAGAAGTTTCTGTGAAAGGGTAAGAAACTAAGACATTTAGATAAAAGTAGTGTCTCCATATAACATTTGATAATTGTTTTTTATTTTGACTGTCATTGTTTTTCAACTACTTTAGGTTACCTGAGACCAATAAAGACAAGCCCATTGTACATAGCTTGTTCTTTCTTTTTTAAACTTTAAAGTGTACATGTTTTATGTCATTGTTTGCTTGTTTCAAGTTTTGATTCTTGTGAACTAAAGTTTTATTTGTTTTCAATGAGGAATAAGTCAAACAAAGAATAGCATACTATTGAAGTGACAATAATTTCTTTAACAAATCAAATGTCATTGTCTATGCCACCACTGCTTTACCCTTAATTTATTTATTGTTATTTTAATAAACTATAAAAATTCAATGACTCTTAGTCAGTGTTTGAAAGATAATACATTTGTTACATAAAATGATAAATGCTAATTATATAATATTGTAATCTTTTCTAGAATGCTATAGCGCCATCATTTCCACGTGTGCATGTAGATTTTTGTTTATCGAGTGATGATTACTTCCTGCCAACAACTCATCCTATAGACTGGCAATACCATTCACCAGAGGAAGAAATCAGGTATTGTTAGTTAAATTTTGAAATATGTTTTCAAATGAAATGTTTTCAAATGAAAACAATGTAATGGTTACAGGATTGTTGAATTTCAACAGGAAGCTGGCCCTAGACAATTTTCACTACATAACACTTCATCATTTCTCAACCGTTTCCAGCCATATAATCTCAGAATGATTATCATTAAATGCTCTGGCACATATTGTTGTCACTTCGTGTTATGCAGACTGTTTTTTTGCAGAATAGCCTGGTGGTGAATATTTGGCCATAATCATACATGTGAACTCTCCCACTTTTAGCAGGAGACTCCCACTTTCTGCAGCCTTATTTTCAAAGATTTTTCTTAAAATAAGGGTTTTTTTCAAAAATTGAAGAAATCTCCCTTTTTTTTTGATGTCAAAACTTTTTTCTTTGTTTATTGCAAATTCTAAAATCAGAAAAATCTCCTACTTGATCATCAAAAAAAAGTTCACATGTATGCATAATATATTTACATAAAACCTGGTTTTCTGACATTTTCCTGTCATTTGTTCTTACTGTAGACTCGTTCTCAGGTTTAATTTTGAATGGCTCAAACTTAACTTTTGTAAGCAGTCTAGTGGATTTCCTCACTTTAATAATTGGGATTAGACCTTAGCCTCTTGATTTGAATGTGATGTAAGTACAGATTTTTGGCAAAACTGCACGATTTTAAAAAAGATTTCCATTGGAAAGAGGCCCTTCATAGGCCACTGTTATAAAGTTGAAAATTCACTGCAGTCAAGAGGAAAGAAATTACCTATATATGACTATATGACATGTTGTCCTAAAATCTTGATACATCTGTAGTGATAAATTTGTATCTATTTACAGTTTAGGTCCAGCTATATGGTTATGGGACTATTTACGACGTAGTGGTCAGGGTGGATTCTTTCTGCCTCTCAGTGGAGGAATAGACAGTTCTAGTACAGCTTGTATTGTGGCCTCTATGTGCAGGCTGGTCTGTGCTGAAGTACAGAAAGGAGGTATGTATTTCCTAGGTGACCATAACTGTACATTGGCACCTTAGTGCAGTAAAAGGTTAACTGCTACTTATATAATAGGAGTTAACCTAGTATTGCACTAAAGTGACAACATTTTCTGTTGTTGCCTCTATGTGCTAGTTTAACTCTGTTGAGTTACAAAGGTAAATGAATAGTATGTACTCCTCCTTTTAAGGTAATGTTTTAGTTTTTATAATTTTTTGTTCAAATGTTTAGGTGAAAAAGATTTGGTATCAATCAAAGTTAACATAAAGATGAGACTATGCTAGAAAACTCATTTGAATGAAACCTTTGACTGATGAGAAATGGTTGTAATGGTGAATGGTGAATAAGAATTTACTTGAAAGAAAGTGTTCAGACTATAATGTGTTTTTTCTACAGATGCCCATGTGTTATCAGATATCAGGAGATTAGTATCAGATCAGGGATATTTCCCAACAGACCCCCAGGAGTTGGCTGGTAGATTGTTTACTACATGTTATATGGGATCAGAGAATTCCTCGGAGGATACCAAGTCGAGGGCAGCACAGCTGGCTAAACAGATTGGCAGGTACTTATATAATATACCTATCTCAATACAGTACATCGCCAATTTTTTTATCTTTGATCTATGACTTTGTACTTGTATGAGAAAATTTTAAACATGACAATGTTTAAGTAGCTAAGATCTTACCTCAGGGTACAAAATTCATATATTCTCTGGAAGCAACATGATATAGTGTATATCAAAATATCATACATTATATGTAACATTTCAGTTTTCATCTGTCAGTGACAATAGATATTGCTGTGGCAGCGGTTATAGGTGTTTTTACTGCTGCACTCAAACTTGTACCAAAGTTTAAAGCCCATGGTGGAGGTCTTAGGGAAAACCTGGCTCTACAAAATGTTCAGGTCTGACGTGTAGTTTAATTATAGCTTAATGAATAAAATTTAGATATACTCTCAATCTTTTCTGATACTAACTTTCATAATTATTAATTTCATAATTATTAATGTTCCACAAAGCTAAGTTTAAAAAAAGAAAAGAATTACAGATGAAATAGAGATTTTAGTAAAACCATTAAGGAAAAAAAAAATTTAAGTCTTACATATAATTTATAATACCAATAGTAAAGCAATTAAGGGGATAAAAAAATTTGAATGTTATAAAGTTAATTTTAAAATTGCCAAGTATTTAAACGAATATCAAATACAATATCAATTCATTAAAAATTTAGATTATGTTTCTTAGAAAATATTTGTCTGCAAAATTGTATCCAATCTCATTAAGAAATATTGATTGATATTTTTTGTTTTCAACAAGTTACATTAACTATTATAGGCTCGTGTGAGAATGGTACTGGCATACTTGTTTGCCCAGTTGAGTTTGTGGGCTCGCGGTAGACCAGGGGGACTGCTGGTACTTGGATCAGCTAACGTTGATGAGGGGTGAGTTTGTTCTCATTACACTGATAGTTTCAAGTTGGAAGGTGCAGAGTAATTAAAAACTGGCACATGGTACATAAGGCAGATTTTTGTTAATTTTGTTTAAGTAATAGATACTGGTATGTAATTAATGAAAAAGAGCGAAAAAACTTGATATCGATAAACAAGTTGACAGCTATTTTGCATAATTTTATAATTGCGAAGCTAGATAGTTGTATTGTGAAAAGTACATATAAGCCATGTCCATATCGATCTACTTTCTTGACTCTGCATTACTAATTAATAAAAAAAGGTCTTTAAGAGCATAAGGTAACATTGTTCTGTATACTACAGCTCCTGTTTCTATATATCTATTTAGCTTTATCAGCGATACCTTATGCTCATTTATTATTCAGTTAAGTGGTCGTTTGTATTTTGTGCCATTTATATCCACTAAAATTACGTTGTAATTTTTCAGTCTCCGTGGTTACATGACAAAGTATGATTGTTCCAGTGCTGATATAAACCCTATAGGAGGTATAAGTAAAACAGATCTACGACGCTTCATAAAGTACTGCAGTGCTAAGTTTAACTTCTCAGCTTTAGAAGGGTACGTGGTCACAGTTATTTTAAGATTTAAATGACTGTTTGAATTTTATATTAATTTATGTTATTCAATATGATTCTTACATTAACCTAGTTTATCATTTGCTTTCTATCTGTTCTTAAACTGGATTCTTCATAAAAGCTAATATTTACTTATTTGTTGATAATTGATTTCTGGTTAGAAAGGTTAAGTCGTAGGTAAATGTTGCATGAACATGCTCTTAGTTGGGAATATAAGCTCATACAAAAGAACAATTTATTTGAAAACTTATGTGACTTACTTTAAGCAGTATAATATTTTATATTAAAGAATTAATACAAGATTTATATAGAAGTAATCTTTACATGCGTGTGTTACAGGATATACAATGCACCTCCCACAGCAGAGTTAGAGCCCCTGGCTGATGGTAAATTAGCTCAAACTGATGAGGTAATGACTATTCTATTATTATTTACAATATTTTCATAAATGAACGAGAAAATTTCACATGCATGGTTATATTTGTTAACATATAAGATTACTAGCTATTTGGAAACATGTTTAACACTTACCTTGCTAAATTTAGCTTTTTGTCTTTATATAATAATATAAATGCATGTCTTGACATTTGCTATGATTGTTTTATTGTAAAGTATTTCTGAATATCAAATAATGCTGTATAAGTAAAGTTAAATAAGAGTTATAATGTTATGTCAACAGGAAGATATGGGGATGACATATGAGGAGTTATCTGTGTATGGTAGATTGAGGAAACAACAAGGTTGTGGACCATACAGTATGTTCTGTAAACTTGTTCATATGTGGAGCTGGCTCACACCTGAACAGGTAAATTAAGATAAATTTCAATAACCAAAGTTGTGTGATAGGTAATTAACTAATAAATTGATTAACATAACTAAATTTCAAAGTTTATCATTGTGGAACTAAGTTAATCTTTCAGAAAGATAATGTATTACAATTGTTGACTGATTTCTTAATTATTGCGTAACTTCGTTAAATTTCAATTATAAAGTTGTCTACTGGATAATTTAAGGTGACAACGGAGTCAATTATCACTAAAAATACCTAAAATGAGATTTTTTGCTTAGTTTATTTATTAACCTTTCTGAATTCATTCATGATTTAATTTTGGAAGCAGTTAGTCCGGAAACTATGTTTTTAAACGTTTTAAAACAATACCTATACTATTTTATCTGCTATGCACGTAACCTGTCAATTATCGATAACGCGCCGCCCCCTATTGAGGCATCAATGAGGGAAATTGGTATTTCCATATTAATCCATGAATTACCGGTTTATTTTTTATAAGTCGATACTACTCGTAATACATGTATCATGAAAATACTGTACATCTTTTATGAATATTTCAACATTATTTCGTCTACCATTTAAGTAGCCATTTTATAAATTAGGAAATTGTCGGCCATGATGTAACAAATAATTTAGCATAGCGGTAAATCGTACGACCATGGAGATGGTGAAAACAATGTAGCTGCCTTTATCTATAATGTATGAAATAATTATTTATATCTCGTAATCTGATAGACATTATATTGAGTTTATGAACTTAAGTACGGATTCAAGAGCTTGCTTTACATTCAACCTCTAACAATGCCAAAAGAAACAGACAACATTTTTATGTGAACGCCTATATATGACAGGTGGTCAGGTGTCCCTTACATATTTCTAAAATATTTGTACCATTGTCTTCGGATGATTAATTGTTATGAATCAATGAAAAGGATATGAAAATATATTTTCAGTGAATGCTTTGAATATATTGTTCACCAGTAAATCGAGCACAATTTATTGAATGTCCCAGAAGAAACTGAATAAAAGTCAAGAACGTCAGATCATATTGATCGAGAAATACCGTTTATTTCTATTTAATTGTGCCAAGCATTTATATGAACTGATCAGACAAAGATATATAATATCCCGTTCTTATTTGTACAACGTACCATGCACGGACTTTAAAACTCTGTCAGGAGCACATGCAGTTTTTCGTTATTTTTATTTATATTTTAACGGAATTTCATACACAGGTATTCACGAATACACTGATATAATATTATAATAATAATAATGGTGATGATGCTAGATAATAATAATGATAAAGTGAAACAATTAGATTAACCGATAGCAGTACAAATGTTGAATGCGTTCCATTTTACCCCACTGAGTACCTCAAATTTTACCGATAGTCACGTGACATGTTCGACAGATACCAGACGGACAGTAAATCACATTAAGATTTGAAGAAATTCTGCTATAAAATGATATTTATCAGCAGCTTTTTAATTGGCCAGATATCGTTTGATCATAAAAAGTTGTTAGAGTATGTTTCCGCATCGTGTCACCCCCTTTGGTGTGATATTTGCGTGTTATACAATAATTTAACGGAAAACGTAGGGGTCTGAGAGAGAACAGCCGATTTATGACACTTCGTTTGATGCGAGTCGGACTAACTTTGAATCTGCATAACTTTTTTAATAAACAAGCAATTAACATGCAGTTTAAAGCACATGAAAGGGAATTCAATTACGGAGGGAACCGTGTCAGGGATTTTTGTTTGCTCAATCAGCGACTTAATTATCTTTAATTACGTAATACGTATGGTGAAAAAAAACGCATAAATTGTTTGACATTACGCAATATTTTTTTGAGAAAAGATAGAAAAAATCTGAGACACGGTTCCCTAGATATTATAATTGTGTTTATCTTCCAAGAGTTTGATGACAAAAATATAAAAAATGACTTTGATATGACAATTTAAAATTATAGAATTTTTTTATCAAAATCAATAATTTACAAAGGCATTTTTTTCAAATATGTTATTTTTTATGAAGATCAAAGACATTTAATTCACAAAATTTAAATAAATAACAATTATTACTTAAATAAGTTGGTTTAAATGACATTTATGGTATTACCAAGGAAAGTGTCTGTTGTCACCTTAAAAAATATTCTTATATAGTTATCTTTTAGAAAGATAATGTATTACAACAGTTGACTTATTTCTTATTGTGTAACGTATTTAAATTGCAATAAAAAATGTTGACTTATATATAAATTGGAAAAGTATACTCCTATGGTTATCTTTTAGGAGATAATTTAATACAACTGTTTCTTAGTGTAAATATGTCTTTCATACACTGGAATATCAACACAAATATATATAACTACCAGTCCTTGATCCTCATAAATCTCGAAATCAACATCATGTTAAAGACGGAGGTGTTGAAAAGGTCTAAAGATGTTTGATGCTTGTTATTCCTAAAAACACTAAATACCTTAAATGGACTTATCCATCATTCAGTCTGGACAAAATTATTCATTTTTGGGGACAATTTCGAAATAGGCACTGAAGGAATAGCAAACATTTCAGACAGTATTCAGGCTAAGCTTAGTCTGCACTTGTGATACTGTTTTATACGGGTATATTCCTTGCCGCTAGCAGGCTGATTATTGAGGATACTTTTTCTGGAGAAAATTGGTCATTGTATGCAAGGGTCACTTTCCGTACATTAATTTTATATTTGCTCTCTGTTTGTTTTGAAGATGTAGATATGTACTACTGAATTGTAGGTTGCTGACAAAGTCAAACATTTCTTCAGAAGTTATTCTATAAATAGACATAAGATGACAACCTTGACCCCTAGTTACCATGCAGAGACTTACAGCCCTGATGACAATCGCTATGACCACAGACAGTTTCTATATAATGTGTCCTGGCCATGGCAGTTTACATGTATAGATACACAGGTATAGTCCATCTTAAATGTTTTCATACATTGCTACAAGGGGTCTCTGTGGCCAAGTATTTATGGTTGCCAACTTCAAACCACTTGCCCCTCATTGAAGATGGTTTGAATCCTGTCAAGATGACACTATCAAGCTAGCTAACAAAATGTCAGTGGTTCCACTCAAGTTCCCACTTGTGCCCGAAATAATTCACAAAAGGGCACCTAAGGTCTTCCTCCACCAGTAAAGCTGGAAAGTCACAGTAACTATGATCTTTACAGTGCTATAATTGTATCTTAAAATCCAACAAAACGAAGAGAGTATGTTTCCACAACTTGTCCATATAGCAGTCATTTTAATTGTCATGAAATACAAATGGTTTCTGGCTAGATACATGTAGGAGAGTTGAAAAATTGTTATATTATTCTATTGAGACATCTTTAACATGTATGAAGTTTTGTTGTGAATATAAGGCTAAGCAGTTATCTTGAAATGTGTATATATCCAGATTGTCAAAGATTTGAGAATATTATTATATTCCTGCTGTTTTTTTATGTTGAAAGACCTAAGTGGGTTCAGAAGGTACATTTTAAGGTCTTAGCACCTCAATTTACTTAGGTATTACCATCCTAATGCATTACTTTCACTTTGAAGAGTATTCAAATAGGCTACAACTACTGTTAACTACATTGAAAATGAGGGCCGTGGGTTCAATCCCCAGAAGGGTCAACCTTTTTTTTCTTTCTTTTTAGCTTTTGTGATCGCTTTTCGTCCGGCGTCCGTCCGTCCGTCCGTCCGTCCGTAAACTTTTGCTTTAAATGACATCTCCTCATAAACCACTGAGCCAATTTCATCCAATTTCATCCAAACTTCACAGGAATGTTCCTTTGGTGGTCACCTTTAAAAATTGTTCAAAGAATTTAATTCCATGCAGAACTCTGGTTGCCATGGCAACCAAAAGAAAAAACTTTAAATATCTTCTTTTAAAAAACCATAAGAGCTAGAGCTTAGATATTTGGCATGAAACATGTTCTTATGGGTGTCTACCAAGTTTGTTCAAATAAAAGCCCTGGGGTCAAAATTGGCCCCGCCCGGGGGGGGGGGGGGGTCATTGATTTTTCCTACAGTGTATATGCATATAGTAAAAACTTAAAAAATCTTCTTTTAAAGAACCCAAAGAGCTAGAGCTAAGATATTTAGCATGAAACATGTTCTAATGGGTGTCTACCAAGTTTGTTCAAATAAAAGCCCTGGTGTCAAAATTGGCCCCGCCCCTGGGGGTCATAGATTTTCCCTATATGCATATAGTAAAAACTTAAAAAATCTTCTTTTAAAGAACCGTAAGAGCTAGAGCTTAGATACTTGGCATGAAACATCTTCTAGTGAATGTCTACCAAGTTTGTTCAAATAAAAGCCCTGGGATCAAAATTGGCCCCGCCCCAGGGGGTCATTGATTTTCCCTATATGCATATAATAAAAACTTAAAAATCTTCTTTTAAAGAACCCAAAGAGCTAGAGCTAAGATATTTAGCATGAAACATCTTCTAGTGAGTGTCTACCAAGTTTGTTCAAATTAAAGCCCTGGGGTCAAAACTGGCCCCGCCCCGGGGGTCATTGATTTTCCCTATATGCATATAGTAAAAACTTAAAAAATCTTCTTTTAAAGAACCCAAAGAGCTAGAGCTAAGATATTTAGCATGAAACATTTTCTAATGAGTGTCTACCAACTTTGTTCAAATAAAAGCCCTGGGGTCAAAATTGGCCCCGCCCCAGGGGGTCATTGATTTTCCCTATATGCATATAGTAAAAACTTAAAAAATCTTCTTTTAAAGAACTCAAAGAGCTAGAGCTAAGATATTTAGCATGAAACATGTTCTAATGGGTGTCTACCAAGTATGTTCAAATAAAAGCCCTGGGGTCAAAACTGGCCCGGGGGGGGGGGGGGTCATTGATTTTCCTTATATGTGTATAGCAAAAACTTAAAAATCTTCTTTGGAAAAACCCAAATAGCTAGAGTTTAGATATTAAGCATAAAACATCTTTAAATAAATATCTACAAAGTTTGTTAAAATAAACGCCCGGGGGTCAAAACTGGCCCTGCCCCAGGGGTGTCATTGTTTTTAACTATATGTGTATAGTAAAAACTTTAAAAATCTTCTTTTAAAAAAGCCAATGAGCTAGAACTTAGATGTTTAGCATGAAACATCTTCTTATGGGTGTCTACCAAGTCTGTTCAAATAAACAAATAAAAGCCCTTGGGTAAAAATTGGCCCGGGGGTGGGGGGGGGCCTATATACAGGTGAGCGACCTCAGGGCCATCATGGCCCTCTTGTTTTCTTTTAACATTATTTATGTATCTCTCATGTCCCATTTGGATAAATTATGCTAAATCTAGTAATAAATATGGTACCTGATATTTTCAAAGTGTAATAAAATCAAAACTAGACGGTAAAAGTATTTCAAGATCAACCAATATACTTCTTTAAAAATTTAGGGAAGCTTTGAAAACAGGCATTCATTTGGGTAAATTTTAAGGATTTTTTTAAATTAGGCTCCCTAAGTAGGAAAATGTTCAGACACATGGTAAAAATGGGTGTGGTAGGGTAACATTTTTATACAGATTTTATAAATTTTATGTAGAAACCGTAATTTTGCTTATGTGGATTGTTAGCTGAATGGTACTATTTGTTTCTTACTAAAAATTAATGGGAAAACATTTTTCATTAGAATGTTATTGCAGATTAGTTCAAGGTTCCTCATTTATAAAATGAGTCCTCATAACATCCTAGCTTGAGTTCAGAAAAGTGGCCATAACTTGATTTCCATATGGTAAACTTTGTTTAAATTTTGAATACAGGTGTACTATAAGGTATATATCTGACCTATGATGTCAATTTTTTAGTTCCTTATAATGCCCATTAGGGTGGTAATACCTTAAATTTCTCCATGAATAAAGTCTCATTGTATTGATATTTAGAGACATGAGCAGCGAAATCATATGGAATCTTTGAACATTTGTTACATAAATGCCCACCAATATAAGATAGAAATACTGCTAAACTATTGGTTAAAATTAAAATATTTACCTTTTTATTGTTTATAGGTAAAAAGATTGAAAAACTGTGTACCAAGCAGTGCAGGCAAAGCCAGTAACCAGTCAGCAGGGAAATTCCAGCAGGGAACCAGTCAGAACAATATGGCAGCAGGAAGTGGAGGTGTGAATAGTAACCAAGCTAACTTCACATCTGGTATAGTTGTATCATTGTCCAGTAATGAAGATCAGGGTACCATAGATGCTCGGCTTGGGGACCAGTCTAGTCAACTGTTACAAGGGAGGAGTGATGTCTGTCCTACAGGTTCTACATCAGAACATGTCTGGTCACAAAATGCAGCTTTTCTTACTTCTAGGTCAAGTCTGGATTTTCCGGACGGATGTAAAAAATCATTTTCAGAAATGTACAGTCAGGTTTTCAATGATGGGCAAATAACATGCTTTAAAAGGCCAAGGCTGGGAAATACCCCACATCCCATAGAAGTGTAATTTGTTATGCATCGATTATTTTTAAAATCCCTTTTTTTTAACCAAAAATTTTTAAAACTGAAAAAAAAATCATGGAAAATCCAAATCCATTCAGCCATTACTATTTTTATTATGGTCAAACTCATCAAGGTTTTTATGTAAAATCCTAAATTTGTTACTTTTTGCCTGAGTGTTATTGTTGTTTAAAGTGAATTGATTTACAATGGGCACATTTTCCATAGATATTTTAAATGTTAATAAAAACAATTCACATCAATATCATTTGGATATTGTTATGTAATATTCTTGAAAGAAAAAGTTGATTTATTTTAAAACAATTTAGCATAAACATTTATATGATGAATGATAATGTTTTGTACTGGAACAAATTATGATCTGCTACATGTATAAAGGATATTTGTTTGTTTTGACAGAATACGCTTTATTATAGCATAATTATATGACACTGAGAAGTTAGAAACTTGTAATATTTTCACAAGCGCCATCACAAGCGCATGGCGCTAGTGAAATTGTGGATATTTTCTTACTTTGATTTGTGATATAAAGTATATTCACAAGAAACCAACAATTTTCTTTTTTATTTTATGCTTTCATTGTAACTTGGGAAAAGCAAATGCTGCACAAACAAAAGTAATTCAAGTCATTTCAAGTTATTTTTGCAGAGTAACTATAACACTTTTAGAGAAATAATGATTTTTGATTAGAGAAATATACATCATACACTTGCATAATATTTTGGTTTTTTAGTTTTGTTATTGTGTATGATACTTAGTACTATCAAAATAATTATGTACGGAATTACATCCTTCCCATTTTGGACTAATTCACTTTAAAATTAGTAAAACAAATAAGTTAATTATTTGGTAATACTAAATGTAAGAATGGAAAATGATTACTTGTCAGTTTATATTTGTTATTTGAGAACACTTAAGATAATTAAATAAAAGTTAATTTGTTAAAGTTTCTACATGTATTCATGATAGGTGAATTATATAAGAATACAAAAATAGGTGAATTATATAAGATACAATAATAGGTGAATTATATAAGATACAATAATAGGTGAATTATATAAGATACAATAATAGGTGAATTATATAAGATACAATAATAGGTGAATTATATAAGATACAATAATAGGTGAATTATATAAGATACAATAATAGGTGAATTATATAAGATACAATAATGTTAGTCAAAGATATTGTGGCAAACAAAAAAGAACAAAAAATCATTGTATTTCAATTTAAAATTTACAAAATTATTGGGGAAATACCTGGGTATTCATAAAGGCTAGAAAGCTAATTAGATGGCAGGATAATATGACATCCTGCATACTCACAGCTTCATAAAATCAATAAAATCTTATGTTGGAACATGACTAACTTATTTGAAAACAATATGTTTCTTATCTTTTTTTGTAAAGTATGTCACCTTACGTCATAACCGTTAGAAGTTGCAGTCAAATTTTTTCCATATTAAAATACAGGAAGCACTAAAAGAAATATACTATGAAAGAGGCCTATTAGTAAACATGATGTTTATAAGAAAGGAATAATTGCATTTTAAATGTCTTGTTAGAATATTTTTAGCTCGACTATTCGATAAGAATAAGTAGAGCTATTGCAGTCACCCGAGCGTCGGCGTCGGCGTAACCACTTATGTTAAAGTTTTTGTAATAGTTCAAATATTTTCAAAGTCCATTGACATATGGTTTTGAAACTTTGCACACTTGTTAACCATCATGACCCCAACCTGTAGACAGGAGAAGGTAACTCTATCAAGCATTTTGACAGAATTATGCCCCTTTTTCGACTTAGAAATTACGTTAAAGTTTTTGTAATAGTTCAAATATTTTCAAAGTCCATAGACATATGGCTTTGAAACTTTGCACACTTGTTCACCATCATGACCCTAACCTGTAGACAGGAGGAGGTAACTCTATCAAGCATTTTGACAGAATTATGCCCCTTTTTAGACTTAGAATTTACGTTAAAGTTTTTGTAATAGTTCAAATATTTTCAAAGTCCATTGACATATGGCTTTGAAACTTTGCACACTTGTTCAACATCATGACCCCAACCTGTAAACAGGAGGAGGTAACTCTATCAAGCATTTTGACAGAATTATGCCCCTTTTTCGACTTAGAATTTACGTTAAAGTTTTTGTAATAGTTCAAATATTTTCAAAGTCCATTGACATATGGCTTTGAAACTTTGCACACTTGTTCAACATCATGACCCCAACCTGTAAACAGGAGGAGGTAACTCTATCAAGCATTTTGACAGAATTATGCCCCTTTTTCGACTTAGAATTTATGTTAAAGTTTTTGTAATAGTTCAAATATTTTCAAAGTCCATTGACATATGGCTTTGAAACTTTGCACACTTGTTCACCATCATGACCCCAACCTGTAAACAGGAGGAGGTAACTGTATCAAGCATTTTTTTTACTATCAAGCACTAAGAATAGTCGAGCGTTGCTGTCCTACTGACAGCTCTTGTTTAATAAAGAAAAAAGTACAGGTACATTTAGAGGCTTTATCTATATAAATTTATTATATACTAGGATATTATTTTTGTCATGAAAATTTTAGCATGATATTTATTGTTTTAAGTAGGTTATTTTTAATGCTAATATGTATAACATTTTCTTCAATGGTTCTTTTATATAGGCACCTGTTAGCTGGGTAGTTCTGTTTCACAGACAGATAGGCACTAATTTTTTTACAACATTTGTTCATTATTGACTTTGTAAATTTATTTTGTTTAAGAGTTTCTTGAAATCTGTTGACATATTAGTAAGATTATTGAATTATTCTTTAAAGGCTCTTTAAGCCCTTTCATTTCTCAAAAATTTCTTTATTTGTTATGCCATATTGTAGTTTCCAATTTTGGCAATGTGTTAAAATATAGTGATTTAGTATTTAGGTCAAAATACTACTTTGTTTAGATTAATGGCTGATAATTTCACATTCAGCTAAAATGCTCTTAACTCATTATTTAAATGATATAAAAATTTATTCATTTCTGAGGCATAATGTGCCTTTAAAGGGACTCAATTGTTTTTTGTTTTTTTGTTTTTTTTTGGGGGGGGGGGGTGCAAACATTTTGGCATACAATGACTGGAAATACTTTTTCAAGATTTATTAACATTTGATGTATGTCTGGACACAAAAATTTTGATCAGATGCTCACTATTTTTTTCCAGAATGATAATTTTAATTGGCAAAAAATGACCCTAAAAAGAAAAGGGTATAAGCATTTAAAACTGTAATCGGGCAAAGAATAAAATGAACATAAGATTTTAAATTAAATTCAATGTATATTTTTTTTATCTTTAGCTTAATGTTGCAGTTAATCTTTCTAGAAGATTCAATATTTATTTTTTTGCTTTTGGATCTCTGGAGTTTTTTTGAAATGTATATCCTGTGAAAACATAAACTCACTTTACATACATATTCAGATGTATTTGTCAGCAAGTTAAGGTCTTACATGCTTTAACAAGAGACAAAAGTAGGAAAAATAAATGTTTGTAATTGAGGTATTTTTTCCAGCAAAAGTTATAGGAGACTAAAATTTATGGCTTGTATGGTTAAGTTCAGTTTCATATATGAACATGCCCATTTTCATGTCTAGTTTGATTCCCACATTACTTTGTTTTATATGAAATACATCTCACAAATTCTAAGTCCCCCTTCTAGAAGGTAGGTAGTACTATCTAGGTTCCACATGTATGTTATATCTCATCCACCTATGTTATATCTCACCCACCATCAACCCAAGTTACTTTCCCCTTCCTATTAAAAAAACACACACAAAAAACACACACAAAAAACACCAAAAAAAACCCAAGGTATTTGCTTTTTTTGTTCATTTTTGATGCCCCCACTTAAAAGAGGGCATTTAGATTTTCCCTTGTCTGTGTGTGTATGAGTTGGTTCCAAAATGTATTGTCATGTGTAGGTCAAAAAATGCTTGAGCTAGAGTCAACAAACTTAACAGGAATATTGATCAATATGTGAAGTTGTGCACATGGGGATTCACATGTGGATTAATTCAATGTTGTTAGAGTTATTGCCCTTCACTCAGTAAAAAGTTGCAATTTTCAACCCGAGTCAGGCATAAAATATCTTGCTTGGGAGTCATGAAACTTTACAGGAATGTTGGTCAGCATTTGTGCATGCATTTGGGGGTTTGCTTAAATGGTTCATAAAATGTTGAGTCACATATACTTTAGCTAGGGTCAATAAACTTTACAGCAATGTTGGTCAGCATGTGTATTTTGCACCTGGGGGTTTGCTTGTGGATTTATTTAGTATTTGAAGAGTTTTTGCCCTACAAAAGCTTGCAAGGGGGGTCATGTAGAATTTCCTTTGTCCGTCAGTTATACTGTCCTGCTGTACGTCAGTACACAGTTGAATATGGGGGCATTTGTGTCCTACCGACACATTTCTAGTTTATAAACATGTTAATGTGCATAGTTTTTTTAGTTGATGATTTTATCCAGATGTTATTTTATTTGCCAAAATGATTTTGAATCAAAATGTTTTTAATTTGTTAGATGATATAGCTATATTGCTTGTATGGTAAACCACTAGTTTTATGTTTATGAATATTAGATGTTGTAAAATGTTGTTATAGATTAAGGTGCAATGCTATAGTTATATAATAAACTGCTGAAATTTTAATCAAACAAATACTTTTTTATATGAGGCAAACCTGTGATAGAACAACATTCCTGTTTATTATATAATGAAAGTTCTATGCTTTATTTATAATCAGCATGTTGCAGACAGGGTATGATTTTATGTCAAAAATTTGACATTTTTTTAGATATTATATTATTTAAATGAGATAAACATTAAATGACTACTACCAGTATATAAATCTTATTGAATTTGACAGACATACAATATAGATATTTTCTTGTTAACATTTTACAGTGGCAACAACATTAATGACTTCCTTTGACAAGAAGTTAAGCCTTAAGTCAGCCATCTCATCTGTGAAGTCTGGTAAGACATATTTATAGGATGCTTAATGTAGTGTTTTGTTCTTGAAAGTCCTAAATTGTAATATTTTGTTTTTGGAAGTCCTTAACCTTTTCCCTTATATAAGCGTGTTTCGACGGCTTCCCCCCCCCCCTCTTTTTTGAGGCCTCAAACAGTGAAAAAATGCCCTATTTAGGCACCAAACACTGTTTTTCATTTGAGAAATGTTGTTAAAAAAAGTGACCACTTTTTAGGCGCCGTCCCCCATCCAAATATTACATCAGGGGGTTGCCAGAACGGGGATGTGCCCCCTTCTGTTTTGGGGGTTTGAAGGGGGGCGGAGTCCCCCTCATCGCCAAGAAAATTTTGGACATGTGACAGGCTAAAATTAAAAAAATGGCCTCTGGTCGATCTTAGGGTAACTAGTAACGGACGCTGAAAAGCCTTTTACTCTATCTCAATTCATTGAGAAGTTGCAGCACTTTGAAATCAGTTTTGATGGAAAAAAAACAATGCAAAATAGTGATTTTTGACAATTTTGAGACGTCCCCCCGTTGCCATGGTAACAGGAAATTTACCATTGAGCATGCTGTTACAGAGGCTATGGTGTAGTCAACATTTGTGCCAAGTTTCATTAGTATTGAAGCATTTTTCATAGTTTCATAGCAGTTTGAACTTGTTACAGGAGGCTTTTCAATGAAAACGGCCATTTTTCGCAATATGCTCATGTGGTAAAAGGTTAATTATAATATTTTATTTTTGAAAGTCCTAAATTTTAATATTTTGTTTTTTGGAAGTCCTAAATTATAATATGATTTGTTTTTTGGAAGTCCTTAATTATAATATTTTGTCCTTGAAAGTCCTAAATTACAATATTTTGTTCTTGAAAGTCCTAAATTGTTTGTTTTTTCTTGAAAGTCCTAAAGTTTACTTTGGAAGACAAACTTTGACTAAGAAGTCTGTCACTCAAATTTTGAAACATTTTGTTATAATATTTGATTAATCTTTTTGCTGCCTACATGAAAGGTTAGCCCCAGTACAGTACAGGTATTTGCCTGCAAAAAAAAAATACATGTCTGGTTTGATTTATTTATCTTTTTTTTTGGGGGGGGGGGGATGGTGCATATTTATTCATTTATTCCCCTATCGTTTTAACTGGAGGGGACTTTAATTCTGCCCACCATTCATCTGTCCACACTTATGAGAGGATACTTATGTGGCTACAGGCACAATAGGTAACAGTACTTTTTCTTCGAGGTCATTCATTCGGTAAGCTTTTATGTGGCAAAGTTCTTTTATGTGGCTAAAAAGAACAATAGAGAGAACAATAGAGTAGCCACTTAAGTACTATCTCAGTAGAACGTCAGCCAGTCTGCACTATTGAATAAGGATATTTTGGGTCCATCTTACACTGCCAGCCAGAAACTCATATTTATTTAATTGTCCCCTTTTAGGTGCCTCTAGAGCTAAAAACAGAAAAAAAACTACTTCTTCTACTGAACTAATTGATGGATGATCACTAAACTTTTTCTGCAGCATTCGTAGGTAGTCTTTTATCAAATAGGCTCATATTGATGGGCCCCTTTTAGGGGCCTCTACAGCTAATATTAGAAAAACCTTAAACATCTTCTTCTACTTAACTAATTGCTGGATGATCACCAAGCTTTGTCTGTAGCATTCTTTGGTAGTCTTTTACCAAATTTGCACATATTTAATTGATTGGCCCCTTTGATCTATACTTTGTGAAAGAGCACATATGACAAAACGGACATGTTGAATTATTGTAACATGTTTTAGCTCATTTTCAACATGCCTGTCTTAAGTTATATAGTTTCACAACACTGATTGTTTTCTTTTCTTCATAATAAAAAAGGAAGTTTTCTTTTCTTCATAATAAAAAAAGGAAGATTTCACAAATTGTTATTGTACATGTTTAGTTTTAATTGACCTTGACTGCTAAGTCAAACTAATGAAACTTTGTTATTTATTTTCATATTTGATTTATACTTGGACAAAAACACATGTGACACAACTGACATGTACTTGGACAAAAACACATGTGACACAACTGACATGTACTTGGACAAAAACACATGTGACACAACTGACATGTTGAATTTCCAAATATGATGTTTACTGTCTAGACAAAAATATTAAATAAAGCAAATACTATCATACCATTTTTAATAATTTATGGATTGGGTAAATACTGAAAAATAAACAGGAAATATTTTGACAATTTGAAAAAAATGAGAAGACATTTACTTATAAATGACCTTGGCTGTTGACATTCAAGTATTGTATTTGTCATTACCTTGATTTGATTTATTTTTAGACAAAAGAACACTTATTACAAAGCTGACATGATGATTAATTTAAATATGACCTTGATCTTTGAATGATATCGACTGTCAAGGTCATATTATTTAATTTAGCGGAATTTTTTTTATTAATTATAATTTATTATAAAGGCCAGATTTGATTCAATGAAAAAAAATTACTAGGACAAGCAATGATAACACTAACATGTTTAATAGTTTCAGAATGACCATGTCTGTAAATGACCAAGACTGTCCAGATCGAAATTTGAATCATAGTTTGTACAAGAAAATGAAGTTTTCTAGGCGTATTCTTTACTGTAATATTTTTCCTCCATTGTGTTTTGACAAATTGAGCATAGCCCTGCTTGATGATGGTTCTTGTTTTTCCTTCCTATGTTGAAAAATCTGGTTTCAAAGACATCATATAGACTTAAAATATTGCAAAAATAGTGACATATTTTGACCCATTTTATACATTAAAGACATCATATAGACTTAAAATATTGCAAAAATAGTGATAATTATTTTGACCCATTTTATACATTACCTGAATAAAATATTTTCTAATGAATCTGGAAACATTATTACATCATACACATCATGATGTGGGGAACCAATTTAACCTGTGGGTACTCTAGAATATTGAAGTCATGTCTGAACAATCATCAACAGAATATTTAACTGTCATCTACCTCATGAAGATCTAAAACATGACCAAACTATTGTGAATTCACACATTGACAGAACCTTGGGTAACATGCTACACAAATTACCCATTAGAACACAAGAATAGTATTAATATGAAAACAAAGGAAGGATTAGCTGTTTTCCACAAGTCATCATTTGTTGCAGCAAAAGTTCCTGTTTTTGAACATCTGGAGAAACGGCAGTAAAGTTTCAACCAATGACGGTGATGTCTGTGTAATTGTACCATCTTCATCACTTAGAGTGACTTCTAGCTTTGCTTCATGCTTTGAGCACCAAGATGTACCTTCTGATTATTGGTGACTTAATTCAGTCTCAGCGTTTCTCTGAGTGCATAAAAGTCCGAGAAAGAACCATTAAAGGGCGGCTTCATACAGTTGGTCGAGCAGCCTACCCATGAACAAGGATCTGTCTTTACTTACCATCCAATTGGAAATTGTTGCTTAGCTTACATTCTTTTGCACTATGCAGACTAACATCTCTGTCCTTGTCAGAATCTGAAGTATTTAAGTCCTCTGGAAATACCAATACTTAATTTTGCAGGTAAATACTTCAATATATATTTTATTATACCAACATCTTTTGATTATCTGCTGTATAAACATAATTTCCTTATTAGGAAGGAAAATGGTACACACATAACAGTGTTACAGACAATTCCTGAAAATTACCTAAGAACTCAAACATTATTTATGTCTTTATGGAATGGTCATGACCCTTCAGAATGTTGCTGACACTTCTTTTGAGGTTCTTACCAGTAGGGGACTTTTGTATTGCCTGCAATACATTGATAATTGCTTGTACACTTAAACCTTTTTTATGCTCACTAGCATTAAATGAAATAAAAAAAAAAAATCCTGACAATCACAAATATTTAGTAAGACAAATATATAATGTTTTATCACTCAAATGCTGTCTTTGAGAAGTATAATTGTTCGGTGGAGGGAACCTAGGCACAGAACACTTTAATGTTTTAGCAAAGGAAAAATGTTGAAAGTAATGTCCAAGCCTGAGTAACACAATTACAAGTGGGCTAGAAAATACTGTTTACAGACTTGAATGATATATTTTTGACATTAAGTACAGTATTTCCTCTATAATTAGATCTTGTTTTGTTTTCAAAGGCTCATCATCATCCAACTCATCACTTCAAGTGAGCTCCATTCAGCCAGGAACTTGGATCTGTAATATATGTCTTATACAAAACAAGAAAGATGATTCAATATGTGGCGAATGTAAGGCTGCAAAATCAGCATGTAAGTAATAATTGTGTTGAGCCCCATGATTAATTTCCCTTATATATGATAATATAATATAATGTCAATCCCCTAACAAAAATAACAGTGAGAAAATGTATATATGTCTCTTATTATGTTACAAAAAAAAAAATTCTTACTACTTTTCTTTCAGTAGATAGTGAGTAATATATGTTGAGAATTTCACAGGGAAATTAATCTTTATACTCATGCACAACAAAGTTGTAAGTGGGGTATAAGGGAATTAGCTGTTCCGTCTGGCTGTCCGCCCAGTTTTTGCTTGTCCGCACAATAACTAAAGAATCCTTTGACCCACGGTCTTCATATTTGGCATGGAGGTTAGTAATGATAAGTAATAACCCCTAATGATTTTGAGGTCACCAGGTCAAGGTCACAGGGGCCTTGACTAAAAAAAGGCTTGTCAGCCCAATAACTTAAGAATCCTTTTTACCCACAGTCTTCATATTTGGCCTGGAGGTTTATCATGATAAATAAATGACCCCTATTTATTTTGAGGTCACCAGGTCAAAGGTCAAGGTCACAGGGCCTTGACTTCAAAAAGGCTTGTTCGCCCAATAACTTAAGAATCCTTTGACCCACAGTCTTCATATTTGGCATGGAGATTAGTCATGGTTAGGAAATGACCCTTACATATTTTGAGGTCACCAGGTCAAAGGTCAAGGTCAAAGGGGCATTGACTGAAGAAAGCTTGTCTGCCCAATAACTTCAGAATCCTTTGACCCACAGTCTTCATATTTGGCATGAAGTTTAATCATGATTAGTAGATGACCCTTACATATTTTGAGGTTACTGGGTCAAAGGTCAAGGTCACAGGGACTTCAACTGAATAAAGCTTGTCTGCCCAATAATCTAAGAATCCTTTGACCAACAGTCTTCGTATTTGGCATGGAGGTTAGTCACTTCCATTTAGTGACCCATGTTGATTTTGAAGTCAATGGGTCAATGGTCAAGGTCACTGGTGCCTTAACTACAAAAGCTTGTCTGCTCAGTTGCTAAAGAATGCTTTTGTCAACAGTCTCATGTTTGGTATTGAGGTTGGTTATGGCTAGTACATGACCTGTACTGATTTTGAGATCACTAGGTCAAAGGTCAAGGTCAGAAGGACCTTGACTAAAGAAAGCTTATCTGCCTAATCACTTAAGAATCCTTTGACCCACAGTCTTCATATTTGGCTTGGAGGTTGATCATGACCATTGAGTGACCCCTATAGCTTTTGAAGTCAGTGGGTCAAAGGTCAAGGTCACAGGGGTCTTTAACTTGTATATTCAAGTCATACAGTGGCAGTTTCAGTTTTGAGGTCAGTAGGTCAAAGGTAAAGGACACTTTGATCTTTGCCACTAAAAACATGTAGAATACATAACTTAGCAATGCACTGGCTTTTTGGCTTGGAGGTCGTCCTTGAGCTCTAAATGACCACTGTTGATTTTGACAAAGTGGTATGCTGGGGTATTAACATCATGACAGTGGCAGTTCTAGTTACCGTAGTTCAACACTTTGTCATATATGTAAAATATGCTTGATTACAAGAGCAACATACATGATACTTGCTCATATCATGTTGAACTTTGTCACAAAATACATGAATTCTTATTGAATTGACATTGACATGCATGACATTTGTGGAAATAAATCTGCCTGAATAACTCAAAGCAAGTAAAAAAATAGATAGAATAGGTGTTTGTTTTACACTTATAAAATAAATAATAGTTGTTTATTTACAGTCATGGCTTTTCACTCCAGAAAAATCTGCATCAGGTGTTCACTTTGAAATATATATCAATATATCATGCAAAACAAATATCCTCTGTGAATGCCAAGTACTTTTTAAGATGTTACAGTTTTAAAAAAAAATTGTGTAACAGGTGATTTATTTGGGTTTGGTTCAACTGTACATGTATGTAAAACATATTTTCTTAATTTAAGAAATATTTAACAAATATTTTATTTGTGTTTACAGCCAAGCCTAGTGAATTAAACAAATCAGACAGTTTGTTTGATAAGTTCAAGCTAGCTGCTGGAAGTTGGGCGTGTGATGTTTGCCGAATACAGAACAAGTCTGATGACAATAAATGTGTGGCATGTCAGACCCCTAAACCTCTCACGCTCTTTAAGCATCCCCCTGTTGACTGGATATGTAATGGATGTCTGAGCAACAACAAAGCATCAGCTGTAAATTGTGAAGAATGTAATAATGCACGACCAGGGCCACCTTGTACACAAGCAGGTTTGTAATTATGTTAATTTATATAAATCTTGAAAGTTGTTTGTTTGTGTACACAGTTACATGTAAGTAATTTAACATGTACCACAATCAGAAAAAAGTTATAAATTATGAATAATTATATAATATGCCTGTTCCTGATCCAGCAGTTGATTGTGAAGTGGTTACACCCAAGTGTATCAGAAGTAAAATTTCTACCAAGAAAGCAGGTTGTTGAGTAGATGGCTCATTGTAACTGTTTGATAAAGACAAATATATTAGGAGATGAAGTATGGTGGGGGTGTCTGTGGCTGAGTGGTTAAGGTTGTTGACTTCAAACCACTGTGTGTTTGAATCATGACATGGACTTTGGATTCATTCATGTGAGGAATATATATTTCTGAATAGCTTACCTAATGGTTCTACTCAGATACCTTGTTGTGTTTGAAATAATGCACAGAATAGTCACCATATGACCTTTACAGTGTGTTGTTCTGACATTAAACTAATCAAAAAAAGTGTCTGTCAAGATCGAATAAATTATGGAACGGTGTGAACTTTAAAACAAATGAAAGTAACATCTGATTGCAAGAGTTCTTTGTTAATCAAAAATGCTTTTAACACATTTTGATTGGTCACTGACAGAGAATTGGTAGAATAAGAATGTGCAGAATTTGACCTAAAGAGATTATCATAGATACCATGCTCTGTCCTTATCTTTTGTCAGGTGTCTCTTTCTGTTATCTATCTCACCTGTTGGCTTTGTGTTCTTCTGCTGATTTAGATTGTAGTAAGATTTATGCATTATTTTTTAGAAAGCTGCATACATGTCAAAATACTATTTAAAACACAATGTCAAGCTACTGATATTTTCTTCCATTCAGTTATAACCTTTGCCGAAGTGTGTGTTGTTTTCTTTGTCACAGTGTGTTGTTTTCTTTGTCACAAAGTGTGTGTTGTTTTCTTTGTCACAGTGTGTTGTTTTCTTTGTCACAAAGTGGGTGTTGTTTTCTTTGTCACAGTGTGTTGTTTTCTTTGTCACAAAGTGGGTGTTGTTTTCTTTGTCACAGTGTGTTGTTTTCTTTGTCACAGTGTGTGGTTTAAATTCTTTGCCACAAAAGGTGTGTTGTTTTCTTTGTCACAAAGTGTGTGTGTTGTTTTCTTTCCCACAAAGTGTGTGTGTTGTTTTCTTTCCCACAAAGTGTGTTTTGTTTTCTTTGTCACAAAATGTGTGTTGGTTTCTTTGTCATAAAGTGTGTGTTGTTTTCTTTGTCACAAAGTGTGTGTTGTTTTCTTTGTCACAAAGTGTGTGTTGTTTTCTTTGTCACAAAGTGTGTGTTGTTTTCTTTGTCACAAAGTTTGTGTTGTTTTCTTTGTCACAAAGTGTGTGTTGTTTTCTTTGTCACAAATTGTGTGTTCTTTTCTTTGTCACAAATTGTGTGTTCTTTTCTTTGTCACAAAGTGTGTGTTGTTTTCTTTCCCACAAAGTGTGTGTTGTTTTCTTTGTCACAAAGTGTGTTCTACGTTCTTTGTCACAAAGTGTGTGTTGTTTTCTTTACCACAAAGTGTGTGTTGTTTTCTTTGTCACAAAGTGTGTGTGTTTTTTTTTTGTCACAGTGTGTTGTTTTCTTTGTCACAAAGTGTTGTTTTCTTTGTCACTATGAATAATGGTATGCTATTTTATTTGATAGTTTAATTGCCAGCAAGTTAAATGTGCCCTAAAGACAAGATTCAAAAGAAATAAACTTGTCTAAATTAATGTCTTTGTAAAAGATGGTCTAGTCATCACTAATGTTAACAGTGAACATGTACTGATTCTAAGAATATAATAAGAATCAAGTAATTTATTGAATGAGAAATATTATAAGCAATTGTTGAAAAGTCATTAAATACTTTTGACAACTTTGACTAAATCTTTTAACAAAAGTAAATTTTGGGTAATTAAAATTAATGTTTTTGTAGGAGTGTTGGGGAATACCAGTCAGTCAATGGCACCATCTAGCCCTGTGTTTCAGGTTGGTGCAAAGGTAAGTCTGTCATCCTGTTTTAGTCCACAGATATTGATAAAGGATTAGACATTAGTCTATGATTTAAATGTATAGAGAAATGAAATAGCTACAGTTTTAAGAAATATTTCAACTTGCAGAAGCTATTCTTCAGCAACCAGTTTAACATTAGTATGTTTGTTTATTTATATAGATAAGTATATTAGTTTTTCATAGATACAACATTTGCCAACTATTGTAGGAGTCAACCTCAAATGTATTCTGTTATGAAATGAGGCCAAGCAGTTTAAGTGTGTACGTTATGTATTATAATTGGCTTATCCAATCAATTAGTGTGTTTAGTATTTTTCAGTTACACCTTTCAAATAATTTGTATTTCATTACATTTCAGTTGACAGAATCTACACCAGCTGTGACCTCTGTAGGATTTAAAGGACCAGTCTGTCCTCCAGTAAATGCCTCAAGGTTTGATCATAAATTGATATTGTGTTAACTTTATTGGAGTAGATTAAAAAATGACTAGCCAGTTTTCATGAAGAAAAAAATCTAGGCGTTGAAAAAAATCTCGGTTTTGATTACAAAAGATGCTTATGATTGAAGATTTTTTTTATTAATAATTTGTTTGATATTTCTTCTGGAGAAAGAAAGAAAAAGGGTCACACCAATGAATGTGACATGAATTTGATGATTTATCAGACACACTTATTAATCATGTATCACATATTATTACTTGGCTTCAAATAGAATGCAACATTGAAAGATATTAGATGATGTAAAAATCTTTCAGCATCATAGTTTATCGAATTTTATATAAAATTCAACAAAGAATTGTGTTTGATTAATATTAATTTTGTAGGTCTTATAATGCATGATTAGTATTATATAATGAACTTTAGTATCATGAGTATGTTTTTTTTTTGGTGCCATTGTACCTACATACATACATACTACATACATACTACATACATACTACACACACACACACGCATGCACACACACACACGCACACGCACGCACGCACACACACACACACATAAAATGTAAAGGAAGTAAGAATTGAATAAGAAATACTTCCTCTACATTATTTAGATCATCATTTGATGCTCTTATTTTCAGTGCCACTAGACCTAGCACACCCTCTGATAGAAAAATACTGAAAGGAGTCCGAAAAATAAGATTATGATCAAGATTGCAGTAATGGTTACAGCCTATGACAGCAGCGTAGGGCTTGGGCAGTCCACTTTAACATGTTGTTCAGAGGCTCTCTGTTGTTTGTTGCTCAATTATGTATTTTGAAACTTAAACATTTCACAATGGATCATTTGATAGTTCTGAAATTTGAGTATAATAAGTCAATTACATTTAATGATGTAAATGTATTTAAATACTTAATTTTAGACAAAAAAAAATAGTTACATTTTCTTAAAATAGATCACTGTTTTATGTTTAAGATTGACAGGCTTACAGAAGCAATTTATTGTTCAAACAATCTAATGACATTTTACATTCATTTCTTACATGAAAATAATTAAATTATGTGATTGTTACATATTAAGGTATTACCATCCTAATGCATTACCTCCGCTTTGAAGAGTATTCAAATAGGCTAGAACTACTGTTTACTACATTGAGAATGAGGGCCGTGGGTTCAATCCCCAGAAGGGTCAACTTTTTTTTTTCTTTCTTTTTTTCTTTTAACATTATTTATGTATCTCTCATGTCCCAGTTGGAAAGAAAAAATTGTTTAATTTTTATTTTTTAATTTAATTAGGTATTTATTGGCTAAATTATGTTAAATCTAGTAAAAAATATGGTACCTGATATTTTCAAAGTGTAATAAAATCAGTAGGAAAATGGTCAGACACGTGGTAAAAATGGGTGGGGTAGGGTAACATTTTTATACAGATTTCATAAATTTTAAGTAGAAACCGTAATTTTGCTTATGTGGATTGTTAGCTGAATGGTACTATTTGTTTCTTACCAAAAATTAATGGGAAAACATTTTTCATTAGAATGTTATTGTAGATTATTTAAAGATTCCTCATTTCTAAAAAAGGGCCCTCATAACATCCTAGGTTGAGTTCAGAAAAGTGGCCATAACTTGATTTCCGTACGGTAACCTTTGTTTAAATTTTGCATACAGGTGTACTTTAAGGTATATATCTGACCTATGATGTCAAATTTTTAGTTCCTTATAGTGCCCATTAGGGTCGTAATACCTTAAATATAGAAGTAAATTCTACAATTTTCTTCATGTAATGATGTAAATTTATTATGAAATAGTGATAATATAGTGCTTTATGTTGGTTTTCTTTGAAAGTGTTTGTGACATCATGCTTGTACTATTTGTGTTTTTATATTTCTTACTCATTTTATATGGATTATTGCTAGATTGTTGTATCGCTGTCTGGTAAGACAGTTTTGCATTTACATGTTATTTTTTTAATTCATTAGGTATTAAACAAAATTGTGTAAAGCAAAACCCAGTGTCATTTGGCAATCTAATTGTCTTGGACAGTTTTTGTGTAGTGAGTGTTTGTAGCAGTTTATTTGGCCACTGACAATGTATTTTGTTAATTAGTAAGGTAGAATGCTGTGCATGTCTTTACTGTTTTAGATATATCTTTATTAAAGCATTTCTTAGAGTCTTATAAATATAAACATTCCTATTTAATCTATGTTCAATTTTTTAGCTCGACTTTTCTATGAAAAGGGGAGCTATCCTACTCGCCCCGGCGTCGGCGTCGGCGTTAGCGTTAGCGTCGGCGTTGGCGTCACACCTTGGTTAAGTTTTTCGTACCACCCCACTTTATTTCAGAAGTATTACAAGTATGGCTTTGAAACTTACCATACTTGTTCACCATCATAACCTCCATCTACAGACAAGAGTACATAACTCTGTCAAGGTTTTTGACAGAATTATGGCCCTTTTTTGACTTAGAAAGTGTATTGAGCTTGGTTAAGTTTTTTGTACCACCTCACTTTATTTCAAAACCATTGGAGGTATTGCTTTGAAACTGACCATACTTGTTTACCATCACGACCTTCATCAACAGACAAGAGGACATAACTCTGTCAAGGTTTTTGACAGAATTATGCCCTTTTTGACTTAGAAAATACATTGAATATGGGTAAAATCCACTTATTGCCTTAACCCTTTGAGATATTGCTTTGAAACTTTTAATGCTATTTCACATCATTACCCCCATCTGTACGCAAGAGAAGGTAACTCTGTCAAGGATTTGTTTTAAAAATTAAGGCCTTTTATCGACTTAGAATCTTGGTTAAGTTTTTAGTACCAGTCCACTTTTTGACTGAACTGTTTGAGATATTAATTTGAAAGTTGGAATACTTGTTTACCATCATGGTCCCAAAACATGGGCAGGAGAAGGTAATTCTGTTAAGGATTTTATTTGAATTATGGCCCTTTTTGACTTAGAAACTCAGTTAAGATTTTCATTCTTGTCCACTTGTTGACTTAACCATTTGAGATATTACTTTGGAAGTTGGAGTTCTTATGTGCCATCATGAGACCTATCTGTAAGCAAGAGAAGATAACTCTGTGAAAATGTTTCTTGATTTGTACTTAGAAATTCCTAGTTAAAGTCTTGTGTGCCCTTAACTGTCAAAGTTTTGTTTTATAGGCAAGCACTAAAAAAGTCGAGCGCGCTCTCCTTCTGACAGCTCTTGTTGTTATACATTGTTGTTATCTTGGTTTTTAGTTTTTTCCCTTTCATTTTGAATTATATTTTCAAAGTTGTATTGCTTCATAGTGATTTAGACAGAAGTGAATGATACTGAAGGCTGGGGACTGGTCCCATTTATTTGGTAGTATTTTTGATGCCATGTAAGTCTTTTAAAGTGTATAAAGCTATATCTTTGGTGTTACTATTGGATGTCAAAAATATTGTTAATAAATATTATAATTAAAATAGCTACAAAAACTGTAAAACAAAAGAAATATGTCCATATATTTTAATGAAAGCGAGTGGAACATGTGTTATATAATGGCTAAACCAACTAAAATAGTAGGGGGAATATTTTGTTCCGGAAGATTTTATTCTGATTTACGTACAATTTATTAATGTATGTTAAATAACAGGGGAATTCTATGTAACAACTTTTTTGAGATATAATCGTTAGGATATAAAAACAATATGTATTTACCGCTTTTAAATCTTTGCAATTTTTTTCAGCAGATATAGCTTTATACCCTTTAATGCCTCTATATTTCTCATAACACAATAACTGTTGATGATTTATGAAATGGGAAAAGAAATTAGTGGGAGAAAGATGGGAGAAAGGGTTCATTTTTTTTTATTAAAGGGAAATAATGTTTACTAAGAATAAAAGTATGAAAATCTATTAGATTTTAATCCTGAACACTTGAAGTTCTGTAAATTTGTTATGTTTTTTGTTATACTGTTGTTGAAAGACCAATATTGTCTATAAATTTTACAAAAATATGATAAATGTAGATGCTGTAATATCATAGCAGATCATGTATAGAGGATATTGAATGAGTGTAAGTTCAATACTGAATTTATTGCACAAGTTGAATAAAATCATATTATGTGAGCCTCTGGCGAGCATAATATTATTTTATTCAACGAGTGCAATAAATTCAGTATTATGAACTTACCCGAATTTAATATTCTATTTATCACATACCAAAAATAAAGACCGTTTAAAGTGAAATAAGAGTCATATATCATTGACGCGCCTATAGTATTACGTTAACATTTAGCGCGTCTTTACACTATGTTTGTATAACGCTAATGACGTCACGTCAAAATATATGCACGGCCGTGCAATACCATATTTATGGAGTCGCAAAATCGGCACGGGTGTTTGATAAAAAAGTTTATGTGTTAGTGGATTGATCTACAATGGGCACATTTTTCAAAAGTGTGTCAAATATATACCGGTATTTAAAAAAAAAAGAGAAAAAAAGAAACAAAAGAAAAAAAATAGAAATGTTTCATTAGGATATTCTTATAAAGTATTTCTTATTGATACGGTTTCTAAGGATTTAGTATAAACATTCATATCATGAATTATACCATTTTATTCTTGAAAACTTTATTGTATCATAGTTTGGATACCTTGGTATTGAAAATGTGTCAAGATTTAAATACCCAAACATGCACAGTCTGTCCATTCTCATGTTGAGTCACATGTAGCTCTAAAAGTGCTTGAGCTAGAGTCAACAAAATTCATAGGAATTATCAGCATTTGAAGCTGTGCACTAGGGTTTTGCTTGTGAATTTAGTTTTCAGTTTGTCAGAGTTATTGGTCTTGACTTTAAAAAATGGCATTTTTCAACTTTTGATATGCATAGCCCAAAAAGAATTTAGTCATGAAACTTGATAAAATGTTGGTCAGCATGTGTATTTGTGCATCTGGGGGTTTATGCATGTGAATTAATTCTGTATTTGTAGAGTTATTGCCCTTGGCTAAGTAAAGAGTTGCAATTTTCAACTTGTGTCGTGCATAGCCCAAAAAGTATTTGACCTACAGTCACGAAACTTCACAGAAACGTTTGTCAGCATGACTGTGTAGTTGAGCACCTGGGCATTTACTTGTATATTTATTCAGACTCTGTAGAGTAACTGCCCTTGACTGAGTAAAAATCGTTCAAAATTGTTGTGTTGTATGTACCTCTTAAAGTGCTTGACCTAGAGATGTTGATGTGAGGCTGTGCACCTTGTATTTACATGTGGGTTTTGTTAGAGTTATTGCCATTGACTTATTATAAATTTGCAATTTTCAACTTGTTTTTGCATAGCTCAAAGAGTATTTGACCTGCAGTCGTGAAAGTAATGTTGATATGTGTTGTTATAAACCTTGGGTTTGCTTGTGGATCTGTTATTTATTTGTAGAGTTTTTGCCCTTGACTTGGGAAAAGTTTTGCAAGTTTCAACTTGTGTCGCACTAGTGTTACCCATACTCCACAGCATGCCCATTGATTGGTTCATTTTTTTCTGGGGTTTACTTTTTGTGATGACAAAGAAAGGAATAACAATAGAAATGTCACATTCAAATGATCGTTCATTGGTTACTTTTTATCTTGGGTTTTATATTGTGATAACAGGGAATGTATTTTAATTTTGCCTATGATACAAAAGAGAAAGAGCATCGAAACATGGGGATATCTGATTTATACGAGGGACTTTTACTTATGCTTGTTACAATATTATTTATAATAAATTTATTCATTGATAATGAATCAAAAAGGAAAGTTATTGGTTTTAACTAAAGTAATGAATTCTTGATGCGAAAATTTCAAAAATATGTTTAAAAGTCTTCATTATTATTTTTATAGGACACAATATTTTGTTAAAAAGTTGCACAGGATAATAGGTGTGAAATTTCAACTTAATATTTTGATAAATGACAAATAGATCTACATGGAGCTAATTATGGTTTGGAAAATAAATTATTTTTCTAACTATTTTGATGTGTTTGTTTGAATTTTTTACTGATGTCATGTCTTCAAAGTACAGCAACAGCATCTAAAATATATATAGTAGTAGTACAATGAGTCTACCGTTATTGAAATATATTTGTAATATATTTACAAATTGCTGAAGAGGGATAAAACTTCCCTGGTTTGATTTCCAGAAAGGAAAATTTATGATAAACTATATATATTTATAGTTCACTCAATACATGCAATAGTTGCGGTGTCACTAAAACAAGGCAAAAGCTTAATAGTGTTGTTTTCTTGATTTCGAAAAATATTTCGACCAATTTGATTGTCTATGCATAATTTAGCAAAAGAAATAGGGCAAAATGAAAACAAAGTAAGAGAAAACAGACTTTGTACAAATTACAAGTTAAGCAAGGTAGAAAATGAATTTCACATTTTGTCCAAAATATAGTAAAGTCGAAAATACTTACAACCATATTATTGTTGCAGGCCATCAAAATTTATACATTAAAATTTTTACTTTTTTAAGGTCTATATTACATATTATCAAATGTTCTACTATTACATGATTAATAGTTATATTGGCTATAAATGTGTATTGTTATTCAATGCCAAGTAAAGTATATGTTATATGTTGTTCAATTTCTTATTCATATCCTTTTGACTCATTTTGGATTGGACATGTCTCTTGCCATGTACACAGTAACAGTTATTACACGATTTTGAGATAAACAAGATTATCTCTTTGATTTCACAATACTTGTAAGCCTTTTAATTAGGGGCGCCAAGAGTGACTAGGCAGGAGTATACCACAGACCAACAAAATCTAGTTACACCAATATTAGAATTCAGTAATACATGTAATACTAACCACCCACTGTTTATCGAAATGGTCTTCCTCTTCCACAGGGTTTTTGACCAGTATTTTGTAAATTTGCAAGTTTTCAAAACTAATTTTAAACAAGAATGTTGTAGGATACAAAAACCAAACAATTACATGGAAGTCAGTGAGGAGATTATAAAAGTAATTGGTGAGGCGCCCTGTGGATTTTAACAAAAATATAGTATACTTTATACATGGCTATCATAAATGTGCCTGTTTTCATACAATGTATTCAAAATACAGGATTATTTAAGTGTGTTGTCAGTACAGTATATAGTGCCAGTTTCTATAAATACTGTATTATATACTAGTTATTATACGATCCTTAAAATATACAAAAAGCAGGAGAATAATTCTGATTTTCATTATCATGTATTTATTTACTTATCAAGATTTCTGACATGTTTTATGTAAATATATAAATTATTGTTTGCATATGATAACCCAAGCTGCTTGTAATTCTTAATACAGCAAAATTTTTTTATTAGGAAGAAAAATAAAATTTCTTCATAAACTAGGATGTAGTTTATATAAGTCATCACGATTATTCAATAAAAAGTTACATTAAAAAGGTGTAGTTTGATGTTCAAATGGTATAATATAAACAACACAAAGGATATCTTAATAGTAAAAATCTTTTATTAATACAATAGTCATAAACATTTCAACAACAACCTTAAACAACTTTAACACTAAGAGATTCTATTTTATCACTATTCATTGTTTTGTCTGAGATTTGTGTAAACTTTAACCAATTCTATTTTAACCCTTTACCTCATATATACGCGAAACAACGCACTTTCGACCCCCCCCCTTTTTTAGGCCTGAAATAGTGAAAAAATGTCCTATTTGGGCCCCAAACACATGTTTTCGTTTGAGAAATGTTGCTAAAAAAAGTGAGCACTTTTTCGGCGCCGCCCCCCATCCAAAAGATACATCAGGGGGTTGCCAGAAGGGGGATGTGCCCCCTTCTGTTTGGGGGGTTTGAAGGGGGCGGAGTCCCCCTCATCGCCAAGAAAATTTTGGACTTGTGAGAGGCTTAAAATGACCCCAGGTCGATCATAAGGTAACGTGTAACCAACGCTGAAAAGCCTTTGACTCTATCTCAATCCCTTGAGAAGTTGCAGCACTTTGAAATAAATTTTGATGGAAAAATCGAGGCAAAATAGTGATTTTTGGCAATTTTGAGATGTCCCCTCGTTGCCATGGTAACAGGAAATTTAAGACTGAGCATGTCGTTACAAAGGCAATGGTCCAGTCAACATTTGTGCCAAGTTTGATTAGTATTGAAGCATTTTTCATAGTTTCATAGCAGTTTGAACTTGTAAGAGGAGGCTTTTCAGTGAAAATGGCCATTTTTCACAATATGCTCATGGGGGAAAGGGTTAAGATCTTCATAAAATTATACAATGAAAAAGGTTATTGATATTTATATACAACATTCAAGTACATGTTAAACAAGTTTTTGCAGTGTAAATTGTGTACTTCTATGACTAAAATTATTTTACCATGTACAATGTACAGCCCACTCGTGATTGCATAAAAAAAAGAGATTTTTTTCTGACCATAAAAAATCTAAACCTGATGAGAAAAAAAACGCATATCCATGTTCATATATGCCATTTTATTTACTTTCCCATTAATTGTTCATATATAGTCCTTTACTTACTTTCCTATAAATTCTTCATATATTGCATTTTATTTACTTTCCTATAAATTGTTCATATATTGCCCTTTACTTACTTTCCTATAAATGCTTCATATATGCATTTTATTTACTTTCCGATAAAATAACAGGAAACAAAACCTTACAGATAAAATATTCCTTTTAAAGAAACTTAATGTATACAAACTTCTCTGCAAACATTTAAAATACTGACTTTATTATGTCATACAATACAGTCTCGTTTATTTTTAAAAACAAGAAAAAAAATATCATATATTACCTTATATTATAAGCTTTGCCAGCAAAACATTTTATATTACACAATCATACAATTCATAACCAAAACAATTGTTACAAGAGCCATGTCAACATGGCCATCCCCCGCTGAATGGGTTTGCTCATTGGAAGAATGTATATGTAGTAGAGCAGAATAATTCAATTTTAAGAGGTCTTTTGGTAATGAAAACTGATGGCTGAAGTGATTACAGATTTGAAACCTATGTGAATACTGATGGCTGAAAATAACAAAGGGCAATAACTGAAAAATAATGCAGGGTAGGTTATCATTCTTGTGTGCTGCACCCCTCCTCAGTAAAATCTATCCACCTATGAAGTTTCAAGTTGATACCTCAAATACTTTTTGAGATAAGCTCCGGACAAAATAGTATGAAAAAGAACAAAGGGCAATAACTCAAAAATTATATAGGGAAGAGTTATCATTCTTGCGCACAGCATTCCTCCTCAATAAGATCTATCCACCTATGACATGTATGACATTTCATGTTGACATCTTTTGAGTTATGCTCCACTCAGGTGAAAAATTACGTATGAAAAATAACAGAGGACAATAACTCAAAAATTATGAAAGGCACAGTTATCATGCTCGTGCACTGCACACTTCTTGAGTTAGATCTATGCACCTATGAAGTTTCATGTTGATATCTCAAAGGCTTTTTGAGTTATGCTCTGGACAAAAATTAATTTTGAAAAATAACAAAGGGCAATAACTCAAAAATTATGCAAGGTAGAGTTATCATTCTTGTGCACTGCACTCCTCCTCAATGAGGTCTATCCACCTATGAAGTTTCAAGTTGATACCTCAAATACTTTTTGAGATATGCTCCAGACAAAAATGTCAGACAGAAGGACGGACAGATGGACAGACGGAAGGACAGACGAAGACTATTTCTAAAAATAGAAAACAGCAAAAATCAATACTAGTCTTGCCAGTAATTTTGCTACAATAGTTTGTCAACCATGTTCATAAACATGACTTATTAGTTTCTTCATGTGTTACAAAAACTCAGAAAAGTCAAACTTTGTTCTTTAGACCATCAAATTTTTTCAAGCACACAATTATATTCATCAAGTTTGATTTATACTCTTGCAAGATAAATTTAATGCAATGCCACATGGTGATTTTCAAGTTTCAGCCATGGTAGATTTTTTTCATATAAAAGTGAATTATTTTAAGTTTTAGCAAGTACCTCATCTTAAAAACCTTACTTTCTCGTTTTATTTGGACTAGCTTATATTCTAATACTGAATGATTTTCCTGTAATATGGCACTGTAGATTTCAATTTTAGTAGTTATTATCAAGTTTACTGTCAGTAATAGCAGTTTTGAAAGAAATGTGATTGAGGTAAAAGGTTGATTTTCTTCAATTTTAAAACAAAATCATACTTTACCCTCATTGTAATGTTTAATTTGTTTGACAGCAGAATGTAAGAATAAGGACAATTAATCTATATGATGCCCTCTCCCAACCTCACTAAATGCCAGTATAAAAAATTTTGATTATAATAATTTTGTGTTACTATGGATACATATAACAGCTTTTAGGTTAGATAATGATGAGATTAGCTTAATATTGATTTTTATATACATGTATATAAAGGTATTATAATGTTGTAACAATAGAGAAGAAAGAGAAGAAGACACAAAATGGTACAAAGCATACTAGTAGGTAAGAAAAAATACATAATACTTGAAGTTTGATAACTGACAAGCTCAGACAAACTTAAACAAACAGTAGTAATATTAATTTTTCTTTGTGTAAAACAAAAATAAAACTGTCCCTAAACACAGCAAACTTTCCTCAGAATACATTATGTTATCATTAACCATATGGCATACAGGAATGAGAGTACAAAAAACCACATGTTAATCAGACATAAAATGCATGATGACATGAAAAAGTTACCATAGAAGTAAATATAACACAGTTTTTAGAGATATGTTATTTATAAACAGTCTAGAGTTTCACATGTTTATTGTATGTTTTAATGCTAGTGAACCCCACCATTATTTACTTACCATGTTAATATGCTTTAATAAAGAGGCAAATTCAGATTCAAAACAACATGTTCATCTATTTTAGATTATATATATTCTATAAACTGTTAAACAAGCTTATACATTATCACTTTCAATCACTCTCTGGAACTTTATATTTAATCAATAAATCAAGAAATATGCAGTTATATGAAAATATATAGCCCTATCTCTATACAAAAATTTAGCCCTTCTCCAAAATAAAATATATCATTTTTCTCTTTAAAAAAATATAGCCTTTTTCTCTATAAAAATATAACACATATTTCTGTAAAAAAAAAGTATAGCCCTTTTATCTATAATAAAATATAGCCATTGTCTCTATAAAAAAAATATACCCATTATCTCTATAAAGTAAACAAAAACAGAGATTAGGGCTATACTTTCTTATCAACACATATTTCAAGATTTATTGTGCTTGAATTAATCTTTCATAGCATCCAATCTCGTTCTATTAGAGATAAGACAAGTTTTATGTAAAACCAACACTGTCAAAATCATTAAACATATTTTAACCATTCAATACATATATTATAAGTTCTAAAGATTTTATACAGGTTATATGGCCCTATATAAATGGTTGTTTGCAAATATAACCCAAGCCACAATGTGATGGTTATAATGTAAACAACCATTTCTCTACGGCCATATAACCTGTCCGAAATAATAATATGAATAATTATATAAATACAGCAAGCATCTTTTTTTAGAGAAAAAAGTGAGATTTCTTCAAAAATTGACAGTAGCCGTGTACATAAAATCCAAATAAGCATCGTGACTTAAAATCAAAAGAAAAGTGATGTGACAAACATGCAATATTATATAATGACATCAAAGCAGCTGTTAGTGGAAACAATTTAATGTTGAGTTACTGTCCATTACATTGTATGTACATATATATCTTATTTGTTACTACTTCAATACATTCTACATTAACATATGCTATTGTAAGTATTGTATAATATTGACTAATATGTAACTGACTATTAATCTTTGGCCTTTTTCATGTATTGAGGTAGATATGTTACACAAGTTATATGGCAAACTTTATGTATGAAATATGCGAATATACATAAGGTGTAACATTCATAATAACATGGCCCACTTTTATACAGATTAATTGATTTGCTCACTACTTGCACATACACATATACAATATAAATATATCTATTTCTTCTAATATTATTCCATTGAGGCATAGGAAAACAACAACAAAGTGCTTTATGCAAGGACATTTTGTTTTGAAAGGGGGCTTACATAAGTATAAATACAGTACTACTTTATTATCAATACAACTATCCTAGTAAAAGGACTGCTAAAAACAAAATGAATATAAGAAAATTTTACAACAATTCTAACATTTTTAACATTAAATGGGCACATACATTTGTTCGAATACTATGAAAAAACTATGAAAGATGATAAATTGTTTATCTTAATTGGTGTAATATGTGAAAGCAAAACAGTTTTGGCTTCTGTAGTTATAAGTTATAATTCTTTATTGAATACTTTTTTTATTATTGTATACTGTGTCTTTACTATTACAGTTTGTCTGAGTTTTTTTCTTCAGTTCATGCTATTAAAATGCATTCAAGAATTAATGTTTTTTTCCGTTTTTTTTTTTTTTTTCATTAAATGAACTGACAAGATTTTTCTTGTCTAATATTTAAAGTTTCATGATAAAAAATAATTTTTGCAATAAATTAAGTCTAATTTCCTTCCTTTTAACACAGCCAATTCTGCTAAAATTATTCTTAATACAATATACTGACATGGCAGTGCAAGGAAAGCTGAAGGACAATACAAGTTAATTTCTAAGAAAGATCATAATATTGTCTCATCAAGAGGTCAGTACAACCATGAAAACTTTTAATGTCTTAGACAAGTTTAATCATTTAATGAGTATAAAGAATAAGGAGTAAAATAAAGAGTATTGTATACAAGAGGGCCATGATGGCCCTGAAGTCGCTCACCTGTATATAGGCCCCCGTAGCGGGGCCAGTTTAAACCCCAGGACTTTTATTTGAACAAACTTGGTAGACACCCATTAGAAGATGTTTCATGCTAAACATCTAAGGTCTAGCTGGTCAAGTTTTTTCTTTACACATATAGTTAAAAACAATGACACACCTGGGGCAGGGCCAGATTGGACCCCAGGTCTTTTATTTGAACAATCTTTGTAGACACTTACTAGAAAATGTTTCATGCTTAATATCTGAACTCTAGCTATTCGGATTTTTCGAAGAAGATTTTTAAGTTTTTGCTATACACATATAAGGAAAATCAATGACCCCCGGGGTGGGGCCAATTTTGACCCCAGGGCTTTTATTTGAACAAACTTTGTAGACACTTACTAGAAGATGTTTCATGCTTAATATCTAAACTCTAGCTATTTGGGTTTTTTCAAAGAAGATTTTTAAGTTTTTGCTTTACTTATATAAGGAAATCAATGTCCCCTGGGGCGGGGCCAATTTTGACCCCAGGGCTTTTATTTGAACAAACTTTGTAGACACTCACTAGAAGATGCTTCGTGCTTAATATCTAAACTCTAGCTATTTGGTTTCTTTCAAAGAAGATTTTTTAAGTTTTTGCTATACACATATAAGGAAAATCAATGACCCCTGGGGCGGGGCCAATTTTGACCCCAGGGCTTTTATTTGAACAAACTTGGTAGACACCCATTAGAAGATGTTTCATGCTAAATTTCTTAGCTCTAGCTCTTTGTGTTCTTTAAAAGAAGATTTTTTAAGTTTTACTATATGCATATAGGGAAAATCAATGACCCCCTGGGTTGGGGCCAATTTTGACCCAAGGGCTTTTATTTGAACAAACTTGGTAGACACTCACTTGAAGATGTTTCATGCCAAATATCTAAGCTCTAGCTCTTTGGGTTTTTTAGAAGAAGATATTTAAAGTTTTTTCTTTCGGTTGCCATGGCAACCAGAGTTCTGCATGGAATTAAATTCTTTGAACAATTTTCAAAGGTGACCACCTAAGGAACATTCCTGTGTTTGGATGAAATTGGCTTAGTGGTTTATGAGGAGATGTCATTTAAAGTAAAAGTTTACGGACGACAGACAGACGACGGCCGGACGAAAAGCGATCACAATAGCTCACCCTGTCACTTTTTGACAGGTGAGCAAATAAAAAAAGACAAGGATATGGACATAATACTTATTATACTGATGCAAGACTCTGTCTAAAACTTAGATCATTTTCTTACAATCACAGTCAAAGTATAAAATATAGCAGTTTGTTCTAAGGTAAATCAAAATGTGTTTTCCTTATACGCAGAAGAAAATAAATAATCTAGATTAAATATTATTAACAACAAGAATGTCGAACGACACATATACCCCCCTTTCTAGCCATTGACTCACATAATTGGTAATTTTATTACAGAAACTTGCCAAAAAATGGGTACATGGAAGTGTTCAATTATGGAAAAATCAACGAAAGCCATTTTGACATTAAAGGCACCTGTGACCTTGACCTTTGACCTAGTGACCCCAAAATCAATAGGGGTCATCTACTAGTTATGACCAATCACTATGTGAAATATGAAGACTTTGTGATACACACTTTTCAAGATAATCAGCGGAAACCATTTTGACATTTAAGGCCCCTGTGACCTTGACCTTTGACCTATTGACCCCAAAATCAATAGGGGTCATCTACTAGTGATGACCAATCACTATGTGAAATATGAAGACTTTGTGAAACATACTTTTCAAGATAATCAGCGGAAACCATTTTGACATTTAAGGCCCATGTGACCTTGACCTTTGACCTAGTGACCCCAAAATCAATAGGGGTCATCTACTTGTGATGACCAATCACTATGTGAAATATGAAGACTTTGTGATACATACTTTTCAAGATAATCAGCGGAAACCATTTTGATATTTAAGGCCCCTGTGACCTTGACCTTTGACCTAGTGACACCCAAAATCAAAAGGGGTCATCTACTAGTGATGACCAATCTTTGTGTGAAATATGAAGACTTTGTAATATATACTTTTCAAGATAATCAGCGGAAATTATTTTGACATTTAAGGCCCCTGTGACCTTGACCTTTGACCTAGTGATCCCAAAATCAATAGGGGTCATCTACTTGTGATGACCAATCACTATGTGAAATATGAAGACTTTGTGATACATACTTTTCAAGATAATCAGCGGAAACCATTTTGATATTTAAGGCCCCTGTGACCTTGACCTTTGACCTAGTGACCCCAAAATCAAAAGGTGTCATCTACTAGTGATGACCAATCTTAGTGTGAAATATGAAGACTTTGTGATACATACTTTTCAAGATAATCAGCGGAAATTATTTTGACATTTAAGGTCCCTGTGACCTTGACCTTTGACCTAGTGACCCCAAAATCAATAGGGGTCATCTACTTGTTATGACAAATCACTATGTGAAGTATGAAGACTTTGTGATAAATACTTTTCAAGATAATCAGCGGAAACCATGTGGTCTACCGACCGACAGACAGACAGACAGACCGACATTAGCAAAACAATATACCCCCTCTTCTTCGAAGGGGGGCATAAAAATGTATAAAATATAGATAAATGATATATAAAATGTATAATTTTTGTCAATTTTAAAATTGATCTGTCTACACTAGAAATAACTATAAAAAATGAGATTGCAATTAAATGTTACATGGGTCTAAAATCACATCCAGATCTTTTTACACAACAAAAGAGCTGTTCTCTTGTCATTGTATAAAATATGACTGCATTTCATTGATCATAATAAGATGGACATCTTAAATTTTTGTTTGAATTAATCAACACAAGGCAGTGAAGAATTTTCAACAACAAATCTGAAAATTTATACTCTCAAACCTAACATTAAATCATCAATTAACTCACATCTCAAACACATACATTTCATATATAAGGACAGTTATACATGTATATAACACTCTGAGGTTTCATGGAAGAGACACAAGTATATATATTTTCTGGCAGTGAAGATTCTTCAGTCCTCCTGTGTCACTAACTCTTGTATGGCCTGATATGTTTCATGGTTACCTTGATGTAAAAGCTTCTTTATTTCTTCATAACAAACAAACATAACAACATTCCATGAAGCAATTCGCATAAAGGAAGGCACAACACTGTAAAATACAAAACAAAATCAGTCATGCATTTTTTAATATGATTAATTAACCATAGATTACAATTTACATGTAACTGCATCTTAAGAAAAAAAGTGAACAATGATTTTTTCTATATCAGTTATATTTCATAAAAAGATGAATAAAATATACCTGTGAATGATTCAATAATTTAATATTATATTTCAATTCACTGCAAAATCAATATGTCCATACACTTGTTTTTTTATTCCTTTAAATGAGAGATGAGGTCCTAAATAATTACTCAAGTTGTAAACTTACCCCTTATACAGAGTACAAAGGCCCTAAATAATTACTCAAGTTGTAAAGTTACTCTTTTTACACAAAGCAGAGGCCCTAAATAATTACTAAAGTTGTTAACTTACCCTTTATATAAAGAACGGAGGCCATTTTCTTTGACCATCTGCACTAGACAGTCAATAACCCCAGTATATTGTCCGACAAATGAGCTCATAAAACGTGTTTTCACAACATCTATAGGTGATGCTATAATAGTGGAGACAAATCCTGAACCAAACCCACATGCTATATGACACAGTAGATTGTCCTCTAAATACTTATGTTTTAATACTTCCTCTTTAATCATATCATACGTGACTAGCTCTGATACATTCATAATACTGTTTCTTGCTACATTTGGAATATAACCTGGAAAGAAAAAAAATCATTTTAATATTAAAGTTGGAAGCAACAAACATTTACCAAAGTATCTGCCTTGAATTGACGTCATGCCCATCCAAGTGTAAATGGAAAGTTAAAATAACTTTACATTTCACCATAATTCTTTTCAATTTTATATTATGCGATAATAAAATACATGTACAATGTAATCAATAATTCATGTGACCAGGAAATATCCTTCTTAAGTTATTGGTAAGAGTGTGGCAGTTGTTATATATTTGAGACAGTTTTTATATTGTATCCTAATCATTTGTCATTATCAATTATTGCTCAATCACCATTATGATAGTCAATCTTTTGAAATATATGTAGCTAATTTAGTTCAACCTGACAGCCAAAAAAGAGCACAATGTCACTTTAAAGCATAAACTTGTCATTGAAATAGAGCTAGAAAGAGTTTAAAAGCACTACAAACTACAGCTTCTCTTTTCTTTCCTTAGATGGTAAAAAAAATCCATAAAGGATTTTGTATATAAGTGAATGTTATACCTGGACAACTACATATGTAGGACTTGTGGGACACAAATGTTTCAAAACTTTTGATTGTGTTAAAATCTATTACCAGACCTCACTGTTAAGTCATTTTTTTAAAGATATCACTGTTAAGTAAATATTTCAAAAACATCACTGTTTAGTCATTTTTTTTTTAAATACATCAGAGCATTACTGATAAGCAAACATTTTCTGTTAATTCTGTCAAAATTCTGTCTATTTTGGTCACATCTTTAACTACTGAACTGTTTGCAGTTCATGTAACCATTTTTGCCATGGTGACCTTCAATTAAAGACCAGTATTTCATCTTTTATAAAATAAATAATTATATTCACTAATACATGTACATGTAATACAACATATCTGTATACCAGGTTCAATAACAGTAACATCTTAAAGACATCTTAAATAAACTGTTTAACAGACAGGAGTTTAACTATGGATCTGGAACACTTTCCTACCACTTGGTACCTTTTCATTTGATACATTACTGTATTAGTGACAGAATTTCATGAATGACTTTTTGTGACACTTTTTTAATAATCCATATTATTCAAGTAAAGTTTTCTTACCTTTCCAGAGCCCTTTCATTCCTTCAGTATTAAAAATCTGTGAATATGCCTTGAACACTTTAGTATATGCGTGATGACCTATTGCACCGGAGGCTTGCATCCGAATCTTGACTACATCGGTAGGTTGAGCAACAGTTACACATAGAGCACCAGTAGTGAGACCGGACAGAATCCTGATGAATACGTTTGGAGTGGAATCTGCATCTAAAATTAAACAAGACATACTGGATATAGTTTTTTCCCCAATTTTATTGGCTTTTACTAAAGTACCATTCCATGAAGAGGCTTAACCAAACTAAACATGGAACATTTCTAATTTTGCTGTTTTGGGCATTCTTTAGGTACTTGAGTGGTTTCTTCCTCTAATTTTAAGTAAGTAAAGGCTTTATTTGCAGAGGCTATACATTTGGTTTCCCAATTTTCTAAGTCACACCAATAGAGTAAAGGAATGGCAACTTCCCAGCTGTATTTTTGAAGGAAGACCGCAGGTGCCCTTCAATAGCGAATATATTATTTCAGTGATTGGACAATTTTTATCATCTAAAAATGGTAATGGAAACTTTTTACGAGATTACTTTTCATTAATAAATATTAGATTTACAGAAATACTCTACAATTAGGTACACTAACCTTGGCCAAACAGGCTTTGATATCTCGCCTTTGTTTCATCATAGAAACCAAGTCTTATAGTAGCAAAACACATTTGCCTTTGTAAGCCAGGTACCAGTCCTGAGTACAAGGCCTTGGCTCCTTCATACTGGACAATCATATTCATAGTTTTTATCATTCCTGGAGCCTTTTTAGGGAGAGTTTTTAAACTAACAAAATCACCATTTACAAGGAGTCGCATGGATTTGGCCCAACTTTCACATTTGACATTTCTCACCTGAAAATATTCAATATAGAGAAATATATCAATTTTTAAAAGTAACATTTTCTTATCATAATACTTTGACAAAAAGTATATATTCAATACAGTTTGCAATTTTGAAAAATTAATGCCAATTTTCGTCTAAAATCGATGTATATGATTATCAATTATCATACTCGATAACATTTGTATGTTTTACTTTGTTGAGTTTTAATCAATGTCTAATGTTCATATTTTCAAGAAATAATATCCCATAATGGCCATTGAAATGATAAATCACTGCTACTGCAATCATGAAACATTAAACTCTTAAGATTAGAACAAATCACAATGCAAAAGACTTTGAATGACATGCTTTTATCAGATTTTTTATTCAAACTTTAAATGTGTTATCAAGTTGATAATTTTAAGGCAAATTTAGTAAATAACAGATAAATGGGAAAGAATTTATAATCAACAAGCAATTATCATAGTATTGCAAGCAATCCATAAGTCCCCTACCGGTAAGAGCCAAAGCAACATTTTGAAGGGCCATTGGCCATTCACTAAATAGGTTCCTATTTTAAGTAAATTTGTTGAAAAAGTTCTTTAAAAGTGATCACAGGAAACAGTTTTTATGTACAGACAGACGGACTGAAGGACACTCTAAAGTTATTTTTTAAACATCCCTGTTATCAAAATATAACATTTTTAAAATCCTATCATGATTGAAGAAGTTGGAGTAAAAATTACCAATTTCTCAAAAAAAAGTTTAAGTTAAAAAGGGGCATAATTCTGGAAATAGTCTTGCTAGAGTATTGAACACTCATAAATGTTGAGTGACAATAAGAAACATTTATATGAAGTTTGAAGTAGATACATTCAGAAAAAGAAGTTATTAAAGAAAACAATGATTTTTTCATGAAAATTTTAAGTTCAAGGGAGGTAATTCTGATAATTTTTGTGCTAGAGTTGTAAACCTTGTCACATATGATGTGGTTAATGACAAGCAACTTATATTTAAAGTTTGAAGAAAATACCTTAAGAACTAAAGAACTTATAGTGAAAAAACTTAAAAACTAGAATCAGAAATCTTGAAATTCAGTCTATTTGTTGCCATAGCAACCAGAATTTTCAACATAGGAAGATAAGAAAAGGATGTGCATAATTTCCATACTGCCATCTACCCATATGTCAAATTCATAAACATATTTTCAGTACCTTTTGCGCTATCACTGGATCCAGGTTATGTGTAAAATTTGCCATATTTTCAGTCTATTTGTTGCCATAGAAACCAGAATTTTCAACATAAGAAGAAAAGAAAAAGACGTGCATAATCTCCATACTGCCATCTATCCATATATCAAGTTTCATAAACATATTTTCAGTACTTTTTGCGTTATCGCGGGATCCAGGTTATGTGTAAAATTTGCCATATTTTCAGTGTATTTGTTGCCATAGCAACCAGAATTTTCAACATAGGAAGAAAAGAAAAAGACGTGCATAATCTCCATACTGCCATCTATCCATATATCAAGTTTCATTAAAATATTTTCAGTACTTTTTGCGTTATCGCGGGATCCAGTTTTGTGGACAGATTGACGGACGGACAGACAGACGGACGGTAAACCTAAAGTCCCCTCCGGTAAACCGGTAGGGGACTAAAAAGAACTTATAGTGAAAAAACTTAAAAACTAGAATCAGAAATCTTGATATTCACTCTATTTGTTGCCATAACAACCTGAATTTTCAACATAGGAAGATAAGAAAAAGGATGTGCATAATTTCCATACTGCCATCTACCCATATGTCAAGTTTTTTTATAAACATATTTACAGTTCTTTTTGTGTTATCACTGGATCCAGGTTATGTGTAAAATTTGCCATATTTTCAGTCTATTTGTTGCCATAGCAACCAGAATTTTCAACATAAGAAGAAAAGAAAAAGATGTGCATAATCTCCATACTGCCATCTATCCATATATCAAGTTTCATAAAAAAATATTTTCAGTACTTTTTGCGTTATCGCGGGATCCAGGTTATGTGTAAAATTTGCCATATTTTCAGTGTATTTGTTGCCATAGCAACCAGAATTTTCAACATAGGAAGAAAAGAAAAAGACGTGCATAATCTCCATACTGCCATCTATCCATATATCAAGTTTCATAAAAATATTTTCAGTACTTTTTGCGTTATTGCGGGATCCAGTTTTGTGGACGGACGGACTGACGGACGGACGGACAGACGGACGGACAGACAGACAGACGGACGGAGGGTAAACCTAAAGTCCCCTCCGGTAAACCGGTAGGGGACTAATAAAGATTTTAAGAGAGAGCAAATCCTGTCGTAAATATTACTTTAATTTGGTATAAAGCTTAAACTGGTGAAAAAATAATACAAAAATTTAATAAGAATATTATTTTTCAAGTGCAGTATTTTCTTACTCTTAAGGTCAAAGAAAGTTTTGAAGACTTTCTGTGATGCTATGAATATTGTACAGTAGTGATTTATTGTTACTGCAATGATCTGGTGTATTTACGATCACTATCATGAAAATTAACATAATGATTCTTTTGATTTAAATATATTTCATTCATCATATACATGAACAAATAAATGACATATATAATCCATGCAAAAAAGGTTTAATTAATCAATAACTAAGATTATTACCCTGTCTTTCAGGCAACCCAAATATAGAAAAATTAAACTTTGATAATAAAGTCTGCTAACAGTTCTCAATACTAACAAGGTAAAAATTGTGTCTGCATGACATTGGCTCAACAAAACCACTTTTACAATATAATGTTCATGAATAAAATCCAATTATAAACAATTTTCACTGTAAATAAAAAGAGAAAAATAACTTAGATACATAAATAACGTACCTGTAATCTGACCTTGGCCATATCCAGGGGTAATGTAACCATTTCTGCTATACATCCTCCCAAACCAGCACTCACCAACTTCACCCCTAGAGTCGGCCCTGCGGGGGATACTGACCCTTGTGTGGTCATTGTAAGTACCAGATTGTATATCAATAATGTACAAGAAATCTTCTACCCAGAATCACTAGACATTCTTCATTCTGAAAAGAAAACAAACTATTATTTACTCACATTATTTTATGCATCTGTTTAAATCTAGTTATTGAATTTGTATTGTTTTATTAAGTTATACATGTAAATTACATTTATTTTTCTAGTAATTCATCTGTAGCAATTAATTAATTGTTTAGTTATGAATTTTTCATGACAATTCATTTATTATTTTCATAATAAAAATCCTTAATACATTGATAAAATTCAAATTTCTTAAAAAAAATTCAATCAAAAATCTTGCAAAGTATGTTTTCCCTGTAATATAAAAATAAGGTTATGCCAATTTAAATGTGCTGATCATAATTATTATGGTCAATTAGTCATTGCCCTGAGAAATACATCAACTGCAGTAATGCAAAAACTAAAATACAAACCTTTATATCCTGTACAATTTATAACAATAATCTAAAATACTTTTCAATACAAATTCATTTTTAAACCCTGAACACCAAAGTTCAGTACAAGGTCAATTACTATAATGTTGAAAGTTTAGAAACCAGTAAAGTGTTGACTACTTTATGTATATATGTCAAATCTAATGAGTGCACACCTGAGTCCCGCCCTCTCAAGTAAAGTTTAGCTTAATTTTGAATGGTAACTGTAGAGAACCTATTGTACAGCAACTCTGTCAGTTTGTGCAATTTATACATAAAAAAGGCCACTACAATCTAAAAGATACTTATATAACTCCATTAGTCTTGTGCTAGACTGGGCTTTTGATGTTGTGACAAATATAACATAATATATTACCAAAATGATATAAAACTATTGACACAGTCAGAAGTGCACTTACAATTTTGTGTTACAGTAATAATTTATATAATAATTTATATAATACTAGGTCAACAGCCTGATCTTTTTACCATAAAAAAGACAGTAATCATCAAAAGTATTTATATTATGTGATCATTACTAAGTAAGTAAGTATAACAACTTTATTTAATGAGGCTATGACACATTTGGTTTCCCATCTTCCATGTGAGCCTCAGCATATACATGTATAGCAAATGTATGCATTAAACATTTCATACATGTATTTCTACAGTACATCAACATATACAGGATATTTGTTTGTTTTGCATGTAAGATTGACATAATTATATTTCATTGAGTGAACACTAGATGCAATATTTTCACAAGTGGCGTAGCCACGAGTGAAATATTATAGCTGGTGTTCACGAATGAAATATATTTCAATCTTATATGTAAAACAAATAAATGTTCTTTTTATTTCATGCTTTTTTCAGTGATTTTAAGTATTTATACTGATTTTGCTGCGTAACGCTGTGCATTCTCCTTTATGACGTCATCACATCATGACGTCACATCATCAATTTTGAAATATAGTTCTATTAAATTTCTTAAGTTTGTTACATTTTTAACAATGTATGATGACATCCACTTTCTTTTCCTGCAGAAGCAAAATGTACGTACGACGGCATTTATTTTTTGCCCCTGTTATTCCATTTAGTTATCATATTTCTTTCATCTGCATTCAGATATAGTTTGGCTAAAGTGAAAATTATATTTTATAAATTTCACTAGTGGTTTATCAGAATATAATCATCTGATATATTACAGTAAAACACTATAAAGCATGAAATAAAAAGGCATTAAGAAGCCAAATTTTCATAACCTTGGCATGGAAAATACATTAATTTACAAGTAAAGTTAGAACAATACTTGAAAAAACAAAACAACATAATCATTATACAGTCTTTTTTTTTCTGTGGCATTATCAATATTATATGTTATTTTGGTTTTGGAGTGATATATGTGGATATATTACCTGCTAAGATTTTATATCACCCGAGCCGTTAGGGGAGGGTGATATTTTATCTTGGCAGGTAATATATCCACATTTATCACTCCAAAACCAAAATAATAATTTTATTACCCTTCCCCTGCCGAGTTTAGACGATTTTTAAAAAAATCATTGCTGTTTCAAATGAAATGTCGAAATAAGATTCCCTTTAGGGTACCTCTTCATCACAACATGACGTCACATAAATACATGACGTATTTTTCCCGTACCAAACGAATGTAAACAAGAGAAAAGGAGTAGTCTATTGTACGCACTTTTTTGTAAATAATATCAAGCTTTCACAAGGTCATATCTGTTTTCAATACTGATGGGAATATGTATCATTACTCTACTTTGGTAAATATTTATCATTTAACAGTTAAAAAGTGCTTGTAAATCGGAATTTACACCGCGTAAAATCGAACCGTACACGCATCACCTAAGCGCATGTTGTTTACAACGTTGGGTACCCAACGGGGAAATTTAGTGTGTATATTACCCGTCTGGCTCGGTTATATCAATTTCTTTCGGGTGATCAATATCCAATCAAAAAGGCGGAAAAAATCTGGAAAGGTAATAAACAGTAACATTATAGTTCAGTTAATTTTGAGTGTTTGTTACAGTAATAACTTATATAATACTAGGTCATTAGCTTGACTAAAAAAAGAAAGACAGAAATCATCAAAAGTATTCATATCATGTGGTCATCATAATTTAATTAATTGGTCATGTCATTTTCTTGTCAATAACTGACATCAAAAACATGTTTTGAAAGGTACAAGTAATATATTTTTGTCAATGACAAAAAAATATGATTAAACCAATGGGTCCAACTGTCAACACAAAATTAATTAGTTCAATTACAATAAGTCTGGATATTAGAAAATTCATATAGGTCACTTTATAATACCGCACGTTTGTAACGTCATTTTTCATTGGATAATCGTGACGTTTATATAGTTTTATATACACGGCTGCTGTCGATTCATGAAGAAATCTCACTTTTTTCTCTAAAAAATGATGCTTGCTGTATTATAAATTCGTTATAAATATTGTTGACAGGTTATATGGCCGTATATAAACGGCTTTTTGCAATATAACCCTCGCCTAACGGCTCGGGTTATATTTACAAATAGCCGTTTATATAGGGCCATATAACCTGTCAACGATCTTTATAACTAATAATATATAATTTTATGAAATTATATCAAATATGAATTTGGAAATGGACTTATAAATTTACTTATCAAAACTTTTTTTTATTTTGTGCTCTACTTTAAAATTTTTTAATAGAATAAATTATTTATAAATGACAGATATATAAATTATCAACCATTTGATTACAATACATGCTGTATTCCATATAATATATTATGCTTGGTTCGGGTGAGAGTATCCGTACTTTATCAATTCCCTTAACCTGTTTTCTTCAGTGCTCTGAGTAACAAACACAGTTTATAATCAAATGGTGGCTTCATAAATTTCATTTTGTAAAAGTGTTATAAATTTTGTTCAAAGTTTGCTTCTAAATCTAGAAAATATACTTGTATACGTTAAATTCTTTGCATTGGAATGCCAAGTCACTAATGACATGAGGAAGACAGGAAGTAATGACCCCTGGCTAAAATGGAGTATGCTGACATGAAATCGGCATACATGTAATTATATTTTTTCAGTGAAAACACTCCAAAATTTGACTCAGGACCCCACCCCCTCCTAGTAAACTAGTAAAATCTGAAATATTCAAATTTCAATAAAATAATTTTAAGGGTCCAAATAATGTTTAGCATACAAAAACATATTTGTAAACAAAAAGTTTACGATTTTTAGATGCTTAAGTTATGTTTGTTTCATATCTTTTTACAAAATACAAAATTTACAGGAATCACTGGTAAAACAGAGTAAATATTTCTAAATTAATATATTAGTTGACATATAGTTATAGACAAAAGACTGAATCTATAGTAATGCTGATCTCTTTTTAATAATAGGACAAGTTAACCCCTTTCTAGGTTGACCCATGTGTGACCGAAAAAAATGTCACTTCAAAACTGCATATAGTACAAAACATTGCCAACATTTTATACTTATAAGAAAATATAATTAACAATTTTCATCTAGAAGGTTCACAATGAAGATTTTAATGGCACCTTTGATTGAGAGATGAAGCAGATTGTGTAACAGCACAAACCATTCCAAGCCACACTGCAGATTGGGCCAGGGCGGACCGTATTAATTTTGGAACAGAGCAGGTCATGACTTGAAGTTTTAGTTGAGAAGAGGCAGACTGTGTGTTAAAGGGACTCCACTGAGGTTTTTGGACATAACAAGGCTTAAAATATTTCCCTGAGATTTTTGCACCAATTCATTTAGGTCTTATCCAATAATTTGTGTGCAAATCTTTAGCTCATTCCCTCATCCTGTTTTTTAAAGATGTGAACAATGTCCAAAAAATTCTCAAATTCAACTAATAATTGCATATTAAACTGATTTTCAATGATATTCTGACTATATTAATTTTCTTTGTTATCCTTAGCACATTTTTCAATTTTAAGTGCTTCACTTCATATTTGAAAGATTTTCAACTTTGTCAATGTCAAATAATAAATTTCTATTTTAAGAATATCATCATACATGTATAAACATGTCATATATTAAAGAAGTTAGTTGCATGCCACAATTAAACATTTGGTATAAACAAATTTAACAATTATGTGCAACAAAAATTCCTGGAGATCCTGCTTAAAATGTTTTATATTGATATGTTTATCTGTCAAGAAAAGTATCTAATACATGTAATGTTTGGAGAGATAACTCTGACACTAAATCACATATTTTTGCAATATCTTAATTATCTTCCTGTATATTTTAAATATTGAACCTCCTAAACAAAGTTCAGTTCAAAGACTCTACATTACAATACAAAAACTATAATGAAAATGGAATCTGCTACTTCTTTAAGGTGCTGAATGAGGTATACAAAACATGGTATTTTTACCCCACAACAGTAGATAAAGTCGACAAATCAGCATCAATAATTCAATTTAATATCTCATATGTTCTATCTATTTTTTGTTAATATTTAAACAATTTTTCAAAAATCTTTCCCAAGTCAGTGGCCTGTGTTCAATATAATTCCAACTATGTTACAGTTTCTGCCTACAAAAAGTTTAGGTTATTTGAAAAACATTAAAAAGTTTACCAAATTTAAAAAAAAAATCATCACATTCTGTCCTGCTCCTATACAACTTGGTGACCATATGTGCTTTTTTCTTGAAAAACAAAGTTATGTAATAGAAAGAGCATCGAAACACAAGGCTATCTGATTTGTACGAGGAGCGTAGCCCCCGAGTATAAATCAGATTGCCGAGTGTTTGGATGTTCTTTCTCTTTTGTATCATAGTCAAACATAAAAACACGTTCCCTGATACCACAATATGAAACCCCAGAAAAAAGTAACCAATGAACATGATGAACGAGCATCTGAATATGATATTTCCATCGCTATCTGTTTCTCTGCCGTCGCAATATGTAAACCCCGGACAAAATGAACCAATCAATGGGCATGCTCTTGAGTGCGGGTAACTAATACCTGCACTCCAGTTAACGCAATGTGCATGTATATGTATACGATTTAACTCTGACACATTTTCAACAGAAAGGTCCCTAAACTATGATACAAAGCAATTATATTTATCAAGTGTCAGGCTAACCGCTTATCTATGGGTCAGAGTTATTTCTCCGACCAGTAGATATATTATTACTTTTTCAGGTATTTTAATTCAATCAAACATTTTCATTGTGAAAGATTATGATTGTACGTTTAAGGGATATAATTAAGGTTTAATAATAAATTAATCAACTCCAATCATTTGTATAAATAGCTACTTGTGTGGTAAAAGATATGTTCTGGTATGCCATCAAACTTTTGGTACAAATATATGTATCAAAGATATACAATAAATTGTACAAAACAGTTAATGTAAAGAAAGATGAAACATAACATACACAGGGCCATGTAACGGTCTGGCCAAGGCCTGACCAATATTTTGGCCAAACATTATAGTTCTTTAAATTATGATGCTGCTCACATTAGTATCCTAATACAAAAAGTTTAAAATATTAAGATATATCATGACGTGTGACACAGTTCCATTGGAACCAAATCAACCAAAATTACTTTTGTTTCCGAAACGTACGACGGCAATGTTTGTGGAAAAATCCGAAAAATTCATTTTTATTATAAAACTTATAATTACGACGCACAGATCTTTGTAAAAAATCTGTGACAAATGCTAAAACAATATACATGTACCAGCGGCAGCCTTTAAACTGTGCCAAATACACAGGAAAACGCTCCTGAGGGCATCCTACTTTCATTGAATAAAAAAAATTCCAGCGAGCAATGCCACCATACCCCCCTAGCACCATCAAATTGACCGCAGGAATCACAAAATCTTGACAACGGGCCTGATATAATGTATTACATTTTGATGTTAAGAATTATCAATGAATGAATGATTATTATCTCATTGTGTTGTTCTCGTTTTCTAACTTATAATTGTAGTTATAATATATTACCTGTGTAATCACAGGGGGCCCACACAGTGTTTGGATGGTATATATAGATCTACTGCTTGATAGTGACCTTAAAATGAGATTTTAGTCATAACCTTATAATATGTGTGGGCCCCCTGTGTGTGTAATAGTTTAATAGCTAAATTAATATTAACAATCAATATTCATCTTTTGATGAAAATGATCTGGGGAAATACAGTCTGCGCATATGCAGGAGAACAGACAGTGAGGAACTGGTTGGTACTTGTGTACTACCCTTTATAAAAGCACGGATTTAATATAAATCCGTGATAAAAGTTAAAGTTTAGCATTTTATGAATATGATTTTCAAATTGTTTTTCTATTCACCACTTTTTTAATACCTTTTGTCAGATAATTCATGACACACAGAAATAGTAATGCCTCCTAATGCATTGATGATTTATCATACTATGATGACTGTAGATAATGAATTAGGTTAATTTCTTGTTTACATTTTTTACAAATTTTAAATTATACTTTTCATTCTTTTCTGCTAATCTGGTTCCCGACGAATGGGGGGAATATGATTGATCGGCAAAGTGTTCCTACTGACCGAGCTGGGAACCGGAATTAAAATGGCTGCATTGCGACGGTGGGTGCAGCTTCACCGAGTTTATAGTGCTTGTTTGCTGAAGCCACGCTGCATCTCATCAACTGCGGTCGTACAAGGAGGTAAAATGTGTTATGTAACACATCATACGTATACTTGTTCATAATTAAATTTATGTAATTTAAAATAAAGTGTTTGACCTTCAACTACACTAGATTTCGGATAAATTATTTTCTTATTTTTTCGTCCATTATATTTACTTTTATTAGCTAGGCCCTATTGCTCATAACTCATAACAACATAAAACAAAATGTCTTTTGTCTTGGCTTTCAAACTTTTGTCAAAGGGTGAGAAAAATGTGCAGCCTGACCGGGACTCGAACCTGGGACCCTCAGAATACCGTACCGCGGCTCTACCGAATGAGCTATCCGAGCTTACACATCGTCTCCCCTAAATAGTGAACAGTTCTGAACCGTGACATACTCCCGTTCCATATTGAAATTAGACCTTGAATTTCACAGACCCTCAGAATACTGTACCGGGGCTCTACCGACTGAGCTATCCGGCCACTTACACATCTTCTACAGTTCTGAACCGTGACACTTTAATCAAAAGTTTTATCAAATTTTCTTTCAATTTGAATTTCATGCACTATCATGAGTAAAAAAATCCCAAACAATGTAGATTTCTAGAATCTAATTATTACAGGATTAACAAAAACGAATCAGGGTCAGCTGGGCACTACCACTAACTCGGCCAATCACAAACTCTGCAAAGGTCAACTTTGCACAGCCACTCTTTTATTATATTACCAGTTAGTATATATACTTTTTCCGGCTATATCCTGGAATTATAAGACCCTGGGTCTAAACCAGAAGTATATATATGGTTCATTCCGTTTTCTGTAGCGTATTGTATAAAAGTTTTACTTCTGAAATATACATAGGGGTCTAATCCAGGAGATTGCCGTAGACAGTCTGTCAAGTAACACAATGAGTACAGATTAATCAGGTGATAATTATGATTGATTGGCTTTGCATTCACAGGCTAAAATTATTGACCATCATTTATGAAAATGATCAGGTGCAATAAATTTGAATACCTTAAAATATATATCACCAATTTACACCATAACAGGAATTAATCAATTCAGTTGAAAAAATGACAATTTACTTCATCACATTTAAAGTATGCATAGTCAAGCATCAATATGTTGATAATATTTTATTCATAGGCCAAGTTGGTATAGGGCTGACATGACCATTTACCACAGAAACTATCTAAAAAAATAAATAAAATAATAAATAAGAAAATAAACTAGGAAGTCAGACCTCTTGAGCGGCTTGAAACCCTGACCTTGCTCAGACATTGTCAACCCTTAATCTTATTGACTTCGAACATGGTTACACAAGTGAGGCATCTGAATCAAATGTAAATCATTATTAAATTTTATTTTCACGCAAAATTGAAAAAAAATGCCATTTTTAGCTAGACTATAGATATTCGCATAGTACTCCAGCTGTTGTAATCACCTATTTTTGGTGTTGACGTCCCTGTGGTTAATTTTTTACATGTAAGCTGGTATCTCCATAACTACTAAAGGGAATGGATTTAGATTTCACACACTTGTTCTCTGTGATTATCTTACATAATTGGCACACATCCTATAACTCTGTTTGCTTTTTTGCATATTTATGCCCCTTTTTAGACTTAGAAAATTCTTGGTTAAGTTTTTGCGTGTAAGCTAGTATCTCCATAAATACGGAAGGGAATGGATTGAAACTTCACACACTTCTTTAACATTATTGGCACAAGTCCCATAACTCTGGTTTGCTTTTTTTCATATTTATGCCCCTTTCTCTACTTAGAAATTCATGGTGAAGTTTTGCATGTACATGTAAGCTGGTATCTTCATAATTACAGAAGGGAATGGATTGAAACGTCTGTCTGTCACACATTGTTTCCTATCAATAACTTGAGAACACATGGTCATGTTACCCTAAACCTTTATAGGTGCATTTGTTTTAGGAAGTAGATGACCCCTATTGATCTTGGGGTCAAAGTCTTGGCTACAAAGACCTTGTATGTCAAAACAGTTTTTGACCAATATTTTGACAACCCATGGGCCCTCAAACTTCACAGATGCATTAGTCTTGGTCATAAATTACAAGACTCCTATTGATTTTAGGGTAGCAGGCTTTAAGTTCAAGGTCACATTGACCTTGCATGTCAAGAAGGTTTCCAACCAGTAACTTGTCAACCAATGGGCCTTTAGCCCATAGGAGCATTGGTGTTGGGCAGAAGATGAACCATTTTGATTTTTCATGGCCTCAAAGGTCAAGGCTACATTGGCCTTACATGTACATGTATGTGCAACTTCTGATATACTGATGTGGGGTCATGCATGTTTTACAAACATCTTTAGTCTGTTGTGACTACTTGCACCAGTATTTTAACCAACCTTAATTTAAAGGCACATGGTTCGAATTTAAGCTGGCATACTGGCAAAATGCCAGTTAAAATCTAATAATGCCAGTAAAAATTACTCTAGCTGGCATTTATTTGCAAGTGACTGTTCATTTTGGACTTTTACAAAATTGATATCTTCTAAGCTGATGATGATGCTTGGCAACTGCCTGCTGCAGAAACTGATGATGTTTACTGTGCCAGATGCAGTAACTGATGAAGTTTACCTTAAAAACTTAACAAGAGCGATCAGTAATCACATGTGTCGCCTCATGATGGCCAATTTCATGTTGGGACAAATTTTGTGACAGACAGACAGACGGACAGTGCACAACTAGACTTGGTACTGATCATTCCTGTAAAGTTTGGATAAAATTGCACCAGTAGTTTATGAGGAGTAGTCCGGACAAGCTTTTGCGTTTCTGGCAACACACAGAAAAAAAGACCTTTTTATCAAAGGGCAATAACTCGGCCAAAAATCATTCAACTAGAAAACCCGTGCAATATGCGCAAGGACTTGAGCTACAGATCAATCCTGTAAAGTTTCATTGAAATTGCATTAGTGGTATAAGAGAAGTGGTCCGGACAAACTTTAAAAATAAAAGTTATTAAAGGGCCATAACTCTGACAAAAATCATTGAACCGGAAAATGCTGACAATATGCACAACTAGACTTGGTACTGATCATTCCTGTAAAGTTTGGATGAAATTGCACCAGTAGTTTATGAGGAGTAGTCCAGACAAGCTTTTGTGTATCTGGCAACACAGAAAAAAACACCTTTTTGTCAAAGGGCCATAACTTGGCCAAAAATCATTCAACCGGAAAACCTGTGCAATATGCGCAAGGACTTGAGCTACAGATCAATCCTGTAAAGTTTCATTGAAATTGCATTAGTGGTATAAGAGAAGAAGTCCGGACAAACTTTAAAATTAAAAATTATTAAAGGGCCATAACTCTTACAAAAATCACTGAACCGGAAAATGCTGACAATATGCACAACTAGACTTGGTACTGATCATTCCTGTAAAGTTTGGATGAAATTGCACCAGTAGTTTATGAGCAGTAGTCCGGACAAGTTTTGTGACGGACGGACGGACAGACGGACGGACAGACAGACGGACGACGGAGAAGTGATCCCTATATGTCGCCACTACTCCGTAGAGGCGACACAAAAATCATTTTTTGGTTGCTCTATTTATTTTTTCTGTGAGTATGTTTTGATGGACTATTTATAACAGCCAAACACATGTTGTTTTATCAGGGTCCAATGTAAATGCGTAGCACTCCTCTGTAAAGTGTTTACTTATAAGCTGAAATATTTATTTAAGTAGATCAGTACCTCTGAGATTTCAGGCTGTTGGTGTAATCAAGTACAAAATATGCTAAAATTAATGAAGGTCCTAAGAATTGTCATACCATAATATGTTCAAAATACATTGTCATTGTGTATTATAATAATAAGATACATGATATGGAAATGCCAGTTGACTACCTCATATTGCCAGTTAATCATTTGATCACTTGCAAAAATTTGCAAGTAGAAATTATTGCTAAATTCTATCCCTGAGGCAAGCACCAAATTAGTGGCCATTGTCATTGGCTTAAGTGCTGGTAGTCACTATTTAATAGGTATATAGAGAAAGTATGTATGTAGCTTACATTGATTAGATAAATTTGGCTGGTTTATTCCTTGAGATTTTTAGCATTTCTTTGATAATAAAGGAATATTGGGGAATCCTGGGGGTCACTTAGGAAAATATGTTGGTCTTCTTTTGTGAAGCAACAATGCCAAGAGCATAGGTATATGTCATTACTGATAAAGCATTTCGTAGCAGTCATCTACAAGTATTTTTTTAAAAAAGATATGCAGTTTGGGTAAAAAATGACAAACCAAATGTGACTTCATAACTCAGACTTTAGAATTGTAAAATAAAAATTGTGACCTCTCCTAGCAATTTATCTCAAATGAGCAATGTGGGGGTCATCATGGCCCTCTTGTTTTGGAACAGCATCTGTAATGCACTTGTGGAACATGAGTTACTGTATTAAATCTTCAAGTCACTAAAATCCATAATTGGCACTTGCTTTAAGTTTCCTATTGGACGTGTCAATTTCTTTGATGCAATATTTCTTTTATTTATTTTCTTTTTTTTTTACAGGTCCCTGTTTACAATTGTCTTTTACGTCTTACAGTACAGTCTAAACAAACATTTTCTTCAGATTTATTCATTTTTGGAAAGGTCTTAAGTTTTCCAACAATTTTGGTAAATGCCCACTGCTTTAAAATGGGAAAAATTATGTGGCATGTTTGAAAATTTGAGAAAAGTGACTTTACTCAAATTTTCATTAATTTAAGTATAAAAAAAACAGTATGATCTTTCTCAGAAGTTGAATTATGTTATTTTTTGAGCATCTGTTGGGATTTGTTTTTAGATTTGGGTAAAAAAATGAGTAAGTTTTGGATTGGGAACGGGGACTTGGTGATAGGGCTTTGTTAAAAAATTTGATTCTGGTTTCATTTTTTGGAGGTAATATATTTAATTTAATTGAAAAGTTAGAGAATGCTAACTGATTTTTTATTGAATTGTTTCTATTAAAATTAACAGTCTGAAAGAAACACCAGTATTTTCAAAAATCCCTACTCAAATTCTGGTAACTGTAAAACATAGTTTAAATGTTTAACTAGCTATCATTGCTTCTTTTTGAGATTAAGCATACTTTTTAAAACTATTGTCTCATGTTTTTTATATCCTTCGCAAAACAACGTTATAATGGGGGTATATCGAAATCAACTTTTCTATCTGTCTGCCTCGACATTGCAAAAGTAATAGAAGGATAGAATAAGACAATTAACTCTTTAGTTTAATATGTCTCTTGGGAGCTTTTATGATTAAATGACCCTTTTGTTTTCATATTTTAGAATGGAATAAAGATTGGATGCCTAAGCCATACCCAAAAACTGAAGAAGAGAGAAAAGCTGCAGCCAAGGAATATGGTTTACTGCCAGAAGATTACACTCCCTTGCCTGATGACGGTAATGGTCATGGTACTTATCCCCAGTTTCCATTAATAGGTGATGAGCAAAAGGATCCCTATGAAAATTGGGATGACCCTGTGCTGAGAAGAAACTTTGGAGATCCTGTAAGTTACAGAAAAAGAGCTATTGCTACAGTCTTGTTGTTGCCTTCAAACTAGGACACAACAACCCTTTTGACATGACCTTCAATTTGACTGGACTGAACTTTAATGACCTTAATTCAAAAATTACCTTGACTTTTTCAAGGTCAAATGTTTGAATTTTGCTTGATATTTGCTACAATTGGTTATAACTTAATTATATATGTTTAGGTTGTCTTCATACTTGGACACAACAAACATTTGGACAAGACCTTCAAGTAGACCAATTGACCGTGACCTTCACTTATCAATGACCTTGACCTTGAAGGTCAATTTTTTAATTTTGTTTTATTTAAGCTGTAAGTGGCTATTACTTTGTTTATGAATTACCTTGACTGTCAAGGTCAATTCAAGGTAAATTCATTGAAACTTGCTTAAATTGTCTTAAATATGTTATTTATTTACAAATCTGATTTAAACTTGGACAAAAGAACACAAGATAATAAAACCGACATTCAACTTACATGTACCTTTACAGTCGGGTCAAATAATTGAAATTTGAGTTGTCATATCCTTATTATTTAAATTATGGATTTGTTCATTTCTTAGACAAAAGAACACATATGACAAAACTGACATGATGATTAGTTCAAAGATTGTGCCCTTGACCTTTGAATAATCTCGACTGTCAGGGTCAAATAAGAAATTTGAATTGTATTTTGTTATATTTAAGTCCAGGAGTGTTCTTAAATGTCTTGTTTGCTTTATTGTACATCTCCGGTATAAATGAACAATCTGATTTTTATAGTTTTTCAATATGAATTTTTCTGACCATTTTATAATTAATTAGTTAATGTTATTTTAATAGAATACAACATATTATTATAATAATATTAATCAATGAAGATAACTCTGAATGAGCTACTTTGGATTTGTACTTTTAATGCCCTGGTCATAAAGTAATTGAACTATCAGTACAAGGTTTATTTTGAGTCAAGTTAATCTTTGGCCCCTTTGTACATTATACAAAATATTATAAAAAGATAAATGGTAACAAGTTAAGGAAAGTGTGCCATTCACTTGAATTGTGTTTTCAAGTCACTATGAACTGTGTTTTCAAGTCGCCATGAATTGTGTTTTCAAGTCACTATGAATTGTGTTTTCAAGTCACTATGAATTGTGTTTTCAAGTCACTATGAATTGTGTTTTCAAGTCACTATTAATTGTGTTTTCAAGTCACTATGAATTGTGTTTTCAAGTCACTATGAATTGTGTTTTCAAGTCACTATTAATTGTGTTTTCAAGTCACTATGAATATTGTTTTCAAGTCACTATTAATTGTGTTTTCAAGTCACTATGAATTGTGTTTTCAAGTCACTATGAATTGTGTTTTCAGGTCACTATGAACATTGTTTTCAAGTAACTATGAACATTGTTTTCAAGTCACTATGAATATTGTTTTCAAGTCACTAGGTAGCAAATACAATCAACTAGCAAACTGAGGGATTTTTTTCAATTATTATAATATGATTTACATATTTTATTGTTTTATTTTTCAGCTTCACATCTACCATGAGTCATTAGTAGCAGATAAGAGTGATCCTGCTAAATACTATAGAACTAAACCGTAAGTATATAGCATTGTTTTAAATATAAAAACCTTTATTGTGTCAGAAAAATTAAATGCCATTGTGAGCTATTAGGACTGCACACTGTCTTGACTGTCATTATTGATTAGTATTTCCATTTTCATTCGAAACTACAATTCTCAAAGCTTAAACATTTTGGAAGGCCGCATGTTGTATCACCTTGTGGTTTTTGTACAAAAGTGATGTACATATTAATCATATCCTTTGGATCAAAATTTGCCACACCCAAGGTGTCACTTAGATTATATACATTTATATATTAAAATATGTTTAGGTTGTACAATAAAAAGAGCTTAGATATTTGGCATATAGTATTGCCTTTTGTTGACTTCTACAGAAGCTAGAAAAATCATACTACTGGGCACAGCCTTAGTGATCTTTTAGTTAAGATAGACTATACAAAAATCACGCAAATGATTATCATGCTCCTGGCGGTTTTATTGGCTCTGTCCTGGATGTTTACCGGTACTTACTGTATATTGGCTTGTAGTAAAACACAATACCCTTTGTGTAAAACTACACTGCCAATAGCTTAGATATTTAGCATGCAGTATTGCCTAGTAGATATCTACAATTTTTCTTTTATAAATCATTCCCTTTGGTTAAGGCATTGCCTGCCCCAGAGACACTAACATACTACTTGCATATAGGATGATAAGAAGTATTTTACTAAGGCACCTCAATGACTAGAGCTTAGATATTTGACATGTTATTATGTTGTATTTCCTAGTGGGCCTTTATAAAGGTTCTAAACATTATGCTGCTTGGATCAAAAATGACATGCCAGTGATTTTCCTACTTATATAACAGACTCCGAAAAAAGGCCTCTTTCCAATTGAAATTTTCTTTAAAATAATGCAGTTTTCCCAAAAATCTGGACTTAAACCAGCTTTTTAACTTCCCAAATCAGCAATTTTAGCGATAATTTTTCCAAAAATCAAGAGGCTAAGGCCTCTTCCCAGTTAAGTGAGAAAAATCACTGCATGCCCAAATATGACCTTATTACATGTATTGAAAAAGTATGACAATTTCTAGCAGTGAATCTCTACAAGTTATACATCTCTATCATACCTGTGTATTAAATGCTAAACATTGCTTGGAAAATACTTTTGAGATGTTAATACAAGTACAAGAACTTAAATTGTGCCTAAATTATAGAGAAAGAGAGCATTATATCAGTAAGAACAATTATCCCATCCTTGCATTAGGGACATTGGGCCATCATGCAGCTTTTGTAATTTAATTTATTTAGCATGCAGCATCAACTTGTGATCGTCATAATTTACCATGACTTATTTAAAGGAAATAACACATTGAAATCTTCCACACCAAAACTACTTGTCTGAGAGCTTAGAACATTGGGTAGAGGAACTCTACAAGAGTTATACGAATCTTTGCCTCAGAGTTAAAGATAAAGCTGTCCTGCATTAGGGTCACATGTTACTGCATGACAAATCATCATTAGAAATTTTAGATATTTGGCATGTAGCATTTGCTAGTGAATCTTTACTAAAATTTTACAAATAATAAAATACCCTGCCCCAATGTTATCCAATGACCTAGTTTTGCATTGAAAACTTAGGAAATTTTCCAGCAATGAATCTTAGGTATACATGCTATTATTGCCATTTATAATGGCCTACTTGAGCACAAAGTGCTTACAGGTAATCTTCTGTGAGAGCTTGATGTCTGTCTAGACTTGTGTGTTGTTATGCCCCCACAAAATGGGAGCATATAGCGTTGCACTTGTCCGTCCGTCCGTCTTTCCGTCCGTATGTCCCGAAATCTTGTGAACGCATCTCCTCTTAAACCGAATGGCAGATTTTGCTTAAACTTCCAGGGATGAACAACCTTAATGTGTAGATGGTAGTAAAGGAAGGAATTTTTGCTGCGACCAAATTTAACAGAATTATGGCCCTTTGTTGATTTTTTCACTATATGCTATGTAGAAATTTTGTGAACGCAACTCCTCTTTAACCGGATGACAGGTTTTGCTTAATTTTCCAGGGATGAACAACCTAAATGTGTAGATGGTAGTAAAGGAAGGAATTTTTGCTGCAACCAAATTTAACAGAATTATGGCTCTTTGTTGATTTTTAGTTTTTAACTTGTTGCACATGTAGTCCAAAAAATATTTGACCTAGAGTCATAAGATTGACAGAACATTGACGTGTGGAGGCATCCGTGTCCTATGGACACATTTTCTAGTTTATTAGGTCTCTATCCACAGTTTCTTTATACTAATCTCTTCCTTAGCGACATGGTTTATTTTGACAAAACTTCATGATCCTTAGGTGGTCTTCTACCAAAGTTGTACAAATGCTTTCAGTCTAATGCATAAAAAGGTCACAGGGTCTTATTAAAGAAAGACTTAAAAATAAAATCTTTAAAAATCCTATTCTCAGAAACCTAAATACCTAGAGCTTTGTTTTGGTATATAGTAAAACCTTGTGTTCCTCTACAAAAGTTGAACATCTCCCAAGGATCAAAACAGATCTGCCGAAATGTTGTTTAGTTCACATAGACTTAGTGTACACATGTACATAGAGGAAAACACATAGAGGAAAACACATTTAAATCTTAATTACTTTAACAAAATATGGTTTCAAGCTGAGCTATTTGGGGCGAATCATTGTCTTATGGAAAATGGCCCTGTCCCAATGTGACCAACTGACCTTCTGCACTGAAAATTTATGACCTTTTCTATTAATAGGTTTTAAATGAGCGCTCTCAGAATATCAGTGCCATCTTTATCATTATTCTAATGTAATGAACCATTTATGGTCACATGACATAGTCTCAAATTTTAAAACATTTACTGTAAAATCAGTAATATTCTTGGTACAATAATTTTTGTGGATTTTGTGGGTAGGCATATCCACGAATTTTAGACCCAAACAAAAAAATCTTCTGAAGAATCTTCATTATTAACAAATGCAAAATTCACGGATTTATGTGCCCATTAATGGTTCAATTTAAAAAATATCAACAAATTTCATACCCACAAGTCTATGTGATTTCACAGTAATCACTAATCTGTTGCCATATTTCTTATTGTAACAATGATTCATGTACATTTAATTGATTCACAGTTTTCTCTAATTTCAGATGGAAAATGATTTGTACTTTTGTTACTATATATATGTTCATCCTTGTCTCATGGATATATTCAACACAATATGGTATGCTAAATTCAAAGGTAAGAAATCTTTTTCTTGTGTGAAAGTAAGAGTATTATGACCAATGGCAATCTAATGGAAAATGTTTAAATCAGAAAACAGTATAGTTACATTGTATTTATTAATGTCAAACATGTTAGATGATTAACAACTGAAAAAAGTAGGACTGAATGGCCAGTTATGTGTTGTAAAGAGAGCAAAATGTGAATAAAGTAGTATTTTGTCTCCCAGTGTGATTAGGTCTAAAGAGCTAAATATAGACTTCAAAATATAGACATGTAGCATTACCTGATTCTCTACTAAAGTTGTATTTAGCATGCCCCTAAGGTTAGACTTTTAAGCTTAAATAGACTTTTTTTATGTTCTGTTTTTTAACTCACCTGACCAGGAGGTGAGGTATAGTGATTGGGTGTTGTCTGGCATTGTGTGTCGTTAACATTTATGTTGTTAACACTCTAGCAGTCACAGTTTTGATTGGATCATAATCAAACTTTGTCAGAATGTTTGTCCCAAAGAAATACAGGTCAAGTTCAAATATGGGTCAGCTAAAAATAGAAAAATCTTGTTCACAATCTAGTGGCTGCCGTTTTGATGAGCTAAAAATTGAAAAATCTTGTTAACACTCTAGTGGCTGCAGTTTTGATCCAAATATTCTGGAAATTGGTCAGGAAGGTTGTTTTGATGATTTCTAGATCATGTTCGAATATGGGTCATCTCCGGTCAAAAACTAGATCACAGGAGCTAAAAAAAGAAAATTCGTTTTAACTCTAGTAGCTGCAGTTTTGATTCAAATATTCTGGAAACTGGCCATTAAGATTGTTTTGATGATTTCTAGGTCAAATTCTAATATGGGTCATCTCCGGTCAAAAACTAGGACACAGGAGCTAAAAATAGAAATCTTGTTAACAATCTAGTGGCTGCAGTTATCTGGAATTTCACCAGGAAGGTTGTTTTGATGATTCTAGGTCAAGTTTGAATATGGGTCATCTCTGGTCAAAAACTAGGTCACAGGAGCTAAAAACAGAAAAATCTAGTTAACACTAGTGGCTGCAGTTTTGATCCAAATATCCTTGAAAGTAATCAAGAAGGTTGTTTTGATGATTTCTAAGTCAAGATCGAATATGGGTCGTCTTGGGTCAAAAACCAAATCACAGGAGCTAAAAATAGAAAAATCTTGTTAACACTCTTGTGGCTGCAGCTTTGATCCCAATATTCTTGAAATTGGTCATGAAGATTGTCTTTGATGACTTCTAGGTCAAGTTTGAATATGGGTCATCTCTGGTCAAAACCTACATCACAGGAGCTAAAAATAGAAGTATCTTGTATACACTCTAGTGGCTACTGTTTTGATCCAAATATCCTGGAAATTATTCTTGAAGTTTGTTTTGATGATTACTAGGTTAAGTTCGAATATGGGTAACCTGGGGTCTAAAACTAGGTCACACTGTTCAAATATGGATAATTCTTGTTAACACTCTAGTGGTCACATTTTTGACTCACCTGTCATGAAACTTGGTCAGAAATACTTGTCTAGGTAATTGTTTGGATGAGTTCGATCAATCAGGCGGGCGATCTAGGGCCATCTTGTTAAGATATCTACATCAAACTTCAAATATACATTTCTTATCATTACACACATGTTGTTTGACCAGGTTCAGAACTTTAGGGTGACTATTTCCAGAATAATTCCCCTGGAATTTATGTTAACAAATGTTGTTTTTTACTATAACTAATACATAATTATACATAATTGATTTTTCTTTCATATTTTTATCTTCCTTACTGCGTCCAGTATTTTATTAGTAGAGCTTTGCTGTCTCCTGTGACAGCTCTTGTTAGACTATTTTCATCAAACTTGGTCAGGATGCTTGTCTAAGTAATTGCTCGGATGAGTTCAATTGATCAGGTGAGCAATCTAGGGCCATCTCTGCCCTCTTGTTACATTTCTCTAGGGATTTCAAGGAGACTTTCATGGAAGTATTGTTACCAAATGTATTTGGGAGCATAATGACAGGTCTTTGTCATTCATTATGTTTTCATGCCACGGCAGCATCTGCGATGCGGTGGCATATAGCAATTCACCTGTGTGTGTGTTTGTTTGTGTGTGTGTTATATAGATTATAATTATAGTGAACTTAAAAAATCTTCTTGTGAAAAACCACTAGTCCAATTTCAACCAAACTTGGCAGGATTGATCCTTGAGTGAAGGGCTTCAAAAGTTGTTCAAAGAATTTCATTCCATGCAGAAATCTGGTTGCCATGGCAACCAAAAGGAATTATAACAATAAATTTAAAAAATCTTCTTGTAAAGACCCAAAAGGCCTAGAGCTTAGATATTTTGCATAAGGCATTGTCTGGTAGACCTCTACCAAGATTGTTCAAATTATAGCCCTGGGGTCAAAATCGGCCCCGCCCCGGGGGTCATTGATTTTCACTATATGTACATATAGTAAAAACTTAAAATACCTTCTTGTAAAGACCCAAAAGGCCTAGAGCTTAGATATTTTGCATAAGGCATTGTCTGGTAGACCTCTACCAAGATTGTTCAAATTATAGCCCTGGGGTCAAAATCGGCCCCGCCACGGGGGTCATTGGTTTTCCTTATATGGGTATAGTAAAAACTTATTGTAAAAACTTTTAAAAAATTTCTTCTAGCAATTGACAAATGCTAGAGGTTAGATATTTTGCATGAAACATTGTGAAGTGAACTTCTAGCAAGATTATTCAAATAACAGCCCTGGGCTCAAAATTGTCCCCGCCCCGGGGGTCATTGATTTTCAATATATGCATATAGTAAAAAATCAAAAAATCTTATTGTCTGAAGGTACAAGGCTTAGAGCTTTAATATTTGTTAAATGATATCATCTATAGGTACTCTACCAAAGTTTTTCAAATTTTGCCTCTAGTGTCAAAATTAGCCCCGCCCCGGGGGCCATAGGTTTTCCTTATATGTATATAGTTAAAACTTAAAAAATCATCTTCTCTAAATTTACAAAGGCTAGAGTTAAGATATTTTGCATGAAACATTATGTAGTGAACCTCTAGCAAGATTGTACAAATTATAGCCCTGGGGTCAAAATTGACCCCACCCCCAGGGGACATTGATTTTCACTATGTACATATAGTTAAAAATTAAAAAATCTTCTTGTCTGAAGGTACAAGGCTAAGAGCTTTGATATTTGGTATATAATATCATCTATGGGTCCTGTACTAAAGTTGTTTTAATTATGCCCCTAGTGTTAAAATTGCCCTGCCCCAGAGGCGATAGTTTTCCTTATATGTATAAAGTAAAAGCTTGAAAAATCTTCTTCTCTGAATTGAAAAATCTTCTTCTCTGAATTGACAAAGGCTAGAGGTAAATTATATGGCATGAGACTTTGCGAAGTGAACCTTTACCAAGATTGTTCAAATTATAGCCCTGGGGTCAAAATTGGTTCCGCCCCGGGTGTCATTGATTTTCATTATGTACATATAGTAAAAAAATAAAAAATATTTTTGTCTGAAGGTACAAGGCATAGAGCTTTGATGTTTGCTATATAATATCATCTATAGCTCCTATACCAAAGTTCAAATTCTTCCCCTGGTGTCAAAATTGGCCCTGCCCAGGGGGCAGTGATTCTCATTATGTACACATAGTAAAAACAGAAAATAAAACAAATGTTTTCTGAATGGGAGAAAGCTACAGCTTAGATATTTGACTTGAAATGTTGTTTGGTGGACCTGTATCAAGATTGTTTTGAATTAAACCCTTGGGTCCAAAATTTTGCCTTGCCCAAGGGGACAGTGACCTACTTTCTTGTCCTTTGATGTACAGCAATAGAATTTTGACCATGTGCACAGTTTTAGTTGTAAAATTGAACTTTGATATCAGGTGACCTAGATTTTGATGATGTGACCTATTTTCTTGTCCTTTGATGTACAGCTATGAAATTTGAACCATGTGCACAGATTAAGATGTAAAGTGAACTTTGATATCAGCTGACCTAGATTTTGACAAAGTGTCTTACTGTGTTGTCCTTTGATGTAGTCATGAAATTTAGGCTGTGTGAAATATGACCTTCACCACCAAATTCACTAGACTGGAGGGCATTGATATATTCCTACTCTGATCTTTTATTGAGTTAACAACAGATTTAACCACTAATCTGATAATAAGAATGATCTATGCATTATGACAATCTTCAAAATTGTATAGAAACAAAAAAAATCTGTTCCTACACTACTATTTAGTGTTGTATTAATGTGGTGGCATAGCATTTTTCTCAAATGCAATCTTGTTTATTATTTTGACACAGTTATAGCCCTTTGTTTTACATGTGTGTAATATTGGCAAAATGCCTGTCTATGTGATATAATGTCCTTTCACATGTTATTATGTACATGAATACTTTTTTTTTCAGTACTCAGATTGGTATCCCTATGCTAAAGTAGGCCGCTACATTCGAGGAAGAGTTCTGCCAAGTGGCGAGAGACAAATTCACTACACATTTGAGCCTGCAGAATAAGCCCCGCCTCTATCTGAAGTCAAGTGACTATATACTCCTCTGTTAAAGTCTCTCAAATCAATGTAATATTTATTGTAGTGAAAACAAGAGTTCTTGACTTTTAACAGCAAAGAAAAAATAGTAATGATGAAAACTGTTGCATGTCAACAGATACATTTATATTGAGTGAATTGGTTAAATTACATGTATTTGTTAATAAATGTGCTTTTAAATGTATGTATGTGTATCAGTTATTTATCGCTCCAAAAATACTACAAATGTGTGACAATGTTTAATCTTAACAATTATAGAATAAACTTGTTCCCCTGTGAGTCTTGAAAAGTTTATATATATTTATATATTAGTCTCAAAGGGATTTTAGTATGGAAATATTAACATTGAGAGGCCAGCAGTATATAATAAACCTGAAGTTATACATTTGAGAAACATAAAGTTGGTACATGAAAGTTATAACTTGGTGCTATTGATTGTGTATGGTGTTTTTCTTTGCTAGACTTAACCAAAATATTGAGTTAAAACACTGTAATTACAGATATGTATCTTTTTGACAAAATCATTTGCAATATACAATCATTTTGATACTACCCTTGACATGGAACTGAAAGTTATAAGCTTTTGGCAGAGGTATCAGTACAGTCTGACCAGGCTCTAAACATTTGGCTCACTTCAAAATTTTCTCTTGATATCCCTTGAATTGAAAATGGACATTTCCAAACATGGTAACTGGACAAGTCCAGTACACAAATTCCGCAGATAAAAGGTCAAATACCAATTCTAAAAATATGAAACATTTTGAAAAATATATTACCTACCATTTTATGAGAGAAATACTTTACAACAAAGGGAAATCTGGTATTCTAATGTTTGTATGATATTCTATATTCAGATTTTGATTATTCGACCAATCCATTATTTGAAGTAAATTTTCAGTCCCCGGCAACTCCAATAATCAACGTTGGACTGTAGGTAAATTGTATGTCATATCATATGTGAATAGATGGCCGAATAAAAAAAAACATGAATAATTGCAAAATAATAGAAACGGAAATTTTTTTTCAAATTATTTTTAAACAAGAGCTGTTGGTAGAACAGCGTATGCATGCTAAACATCTCTGTCAGTTATAGTAAAACAAGAGCCTGGATGATGTAGATTATTCAAAGTTAAAAAGGCAATAATTATGTCAGAATCCATATAAGAGCTATTGGCCTTTGACAGTCAGACATACTGTGCTTTCAAGTATATATGTGAAGTTTCAAACCCTTCTCTTCATTAGTTTTAAAGATACCAACATGCATGCAAAACTTAACCAGAATGTGTTGCCGACGCCAACACAACTACAATAACACTCCAGCTCATCCTATTCTTTAAATAGTCAAGCTAAAAATGGAATAAAGGAATTTGTTAATAGTATGCAAAACAAGAGCGATCAGTGATCACATGTATCGCTTGATAAATGCCAATAAAGCAGTTGTTTTGAGGTCAAGGCTATTGTGTTGCAGCTATTGTGTAGCAGGTGAAACAAACATTCTAAACTGGCCAAAATGCTATTTTTATTCAAGGGCCATAAATCATTCCAATGAGAAAAACAATTACACATGTTGTACCGATCAATCCTGTTAAGTTTCATACAAACTGCATTAGTTGTATAAAAGAAGTAGTCCGTTCAAACTTATAAATCAAAATCACTAAAGGATTAAACTCTGACAAGAGCCATCGCCTATCAGGGGCCATGCTTGACTTTTTATTATTTCTAAAGTCAAGCACAGCACAGGAAGAATATTATAATAAAGAGTACTCCTACAAAACATTTTTTGTAACAGTCATTGTCAATTAAAGGTCAAGATGACATTTGAATTAATCATGTTGCTTTTGTCAAGTGTGTCCTTTTGTTCAATTATGAATTAAATCTATAAATAAATAACACAGTTATAACAATTTAAGCGAATTTCAATAATTTGACCCTGAAGGTCAAAATCAATTAAAGGTCAGTCATATCAGAATAATTAAACACCCTTTTTTTCATGGGTTCTTTTGTCCTTGCATGAATCAAATCTGTAAATAAATATCCAAGTTATGACAATTTAAGCAAATTGCAATAATTTGACCCTGAAGGTCAAAATCAATTAAAGGTCATAGTCATATCAGAATAATTAAACACCTTTTTTTTCATGGGTTCTTTTGTCCTTGCATGATTCAAATCTGTAAATAAATATCCAGGTTATGACAATTTAAGCAAATTTCAATAATTTGACCTTGACAGTCAAGGTCATATTTGAATTATCCTACATACAGATCTTGTCACATACAAATGAGTGTTCTTTTGTTCAAGTATAAATCAAATCCATAAATGAATAACAAAGTTATCACCACTTGATACAAAATTCACTAATTTGACCTTAAGTGTCAAGGTGAAATTAAGGTCACGGTCAAATTCAATTAAATTTAATGTTTTGGCCCAAAGATTATTGCGCTGAGATAAGAAGACAATGAAAGGATTAATTATGAAGTTGGGGTCAATTATAGCAAAAACTGTAAAATTACAAATTTGACCTTCAAGGTCAAGGATGAGTGATGGTCATAATCAATTTTGTCTACTTAAAGCTCTTGTTCAAAGGATTGTTGTGTCCAAATATGAAGACATTTCATTTGTAAATGACAAAAATTTAGCAAGACTCATTAATTTGACCTTCAATGACGAAGTCTTGAGTGAAGGTCATAATCAATTTAGCCTACTTTAAAGTCTTGCCAAAGGATTGTTGTGTCTGAGTAAGAAGACAAACCAATTTACAAATTACAAAGTTATTGTCAATTATAACAAAATTCAAACAAATGATCTTACAGGTCAAGGACAGTCTGATCTACTTGAAGGTCTTGTCCAAAGAGTTGTTGTGTTCCAGTATGAAAACAATCCATAAGGAAATAATGAAAACAATAATGTTAAAGTTTCTGGACGGCAATGGCAACAACAACCAGACAGTAATAGCTCAAAATTTTTCTTCGAAAAAGTCAATTTAAACTTCATTGGACTAGAAAATGCTTACAACTTTGTACTGATCATTCCTGTAAAGTTTGGATGAAATTGCACCAAAAGTTTCTGAGGAGTAGTCCGGACAAGTTTTGTGATTGGCAGACAGTGACAATACAAAAATTCAATTTACACATAGATTAATTAACATTATCACAGTGTGAAGGATAAACTAGTATATTGTTAAATAAAGATTCAAAGTAAAGATTCAAACACATTTGTTTGCTTTTAACTTAAATAAATAAAAAGTGTTTATACTTGACATTCTTTGTAAAAAAAAGTACTTTGAATGTATTTAACAAAAGACAATTTTGCTGCTGCTGGCACCTGAAAACAATGTTTGTTTAATGTGACAAAAATGTTTACCTCAATCTCTGAAATTTGATATTTATTAACTAGTACAAATGCCAATGCATTATCTGCAGTTGTTATCACAAATGAGATTTTTTTTGTACTCCCATTATTCTATTCAAGAAACTATACCAATGTCATTAACATAATTACTATGTCTGGGGGCATTAACCCCCCCCCCCCCCAAAAAAAAAAGTAAAATGATGTCATAAAAATAAATGCTCCTTACATTTATGTGATAGCAATATAATATAAAACAATATAATAACTGTATCAGATCTTTCTAATATCTTTACATTTATTGCATCTTCCATTTGACCGAGTCACAAACAGTATTTCTATGTATCTTTCTCCTAAACTTTACTTTACAATACATGCCTCTGTCCTGAAAAAAAAAACACAAACAGAAGCATGTTGATAATAAGACTAGGATCCATGTTCACAAAATTAATGAAATGAATGTTTAATTGCAGTCAATGATAGCTTTACTTAAAGCATTTTTGACTGTACAACAATTAGCACTGTATTATCGAAACATTATAGTGATAGTCATTATATGCTAAGCTTCTGGCTTGGTTGGTGTTGAATCCGAGTTCTGAGTTATCTCTTCAGGTTGAACACATTTCCAGAGTCCATAATTTTTGCCGACGGTGGTCTGCCACAGTCTTAGAGTACCGTCTTCACTCCCGCTCGCATAAACTTCACCATCTGGTGAAAATCTTACACAGTGCACAGGTCCAAAATGACCTTTAAATGCCTCTGTAATCAAACAAATAGAAAATTAAAACCTGATTTTTCTGTTATATTAATTTTTACAAAAATGATTTTCTTTTTCTCTAATTAATTATAAAAGAATGTTAAATTACATATACATTTTTCAAAAACATATTATTGATACAAATCCCTTTTTACTTTTCTTATTGATGGTTTCAATAATAGATTTCACAAATGAAAGGCTGTATAAAATTTCAACAATATTTTTTTTTGACAGAGTGACAACAATCCATCTGTATAGTTAAGCTACATAAAAGAATATCAGACAATATTCATCTGAAGGTATCTTTAAGAACTAAAAGAGAAAATCAATTGATGTTACAAGACATTTTCTTTAAACTTTGGAAAGCAAAATTTTTGTAATGCATTTTGATGTTTGAACCTGCTCATCCCTGGACCTGCATGCTAGTTTATTTGAAACTGTAAAATGTAGAAATTTAAAGTTCATTCAACACTAACTGTTCAAGAACAGCAGTGGTAAAGGCAAGGTACTGCCAAATTCCCTAGCGTCTGATTTAGCAGATCTCAACATTTAAAATAACAAAATAATGAAACCTGTTTACATGTCCAGATTCTAGTATAGTTCAAAGCTATATTTAAGAGAAATAGATAGAGGAAATGTATAACTTTCCATTCTAAAAACTATTCATGTCTAAGTAATCACCATATTAGTTAAACAAAGTATGGTATACTGTATGTGTATTTAAATTCGCGGAAGCAAATTTTCGCGGAAAGGTCCACTTTGGGGGTCTATACAAATATTCGCGCTATTTTGAATTCGCGGAGGTGACTGCCTAAAATCATAAATTCGCGTAGACCACTCTGGTTAAAAAAGGAAAATTACTGTAATCATCGTGGGAGTTCACAGTTATTTTCAATACCAGGTGTCAAACGATACTCTATTGTACAGAAAAAAAGACATTGTCTAGCGGACAGATTTTAGCAAACAAAAGAATGCCCGTTAACGTGCATATTGTTTTCACAGTTTGCGTCATAAAAGTCTTGACATCTGATCAGATCATGTTTTGGTTTTTCTGAATAAACAATTAAAAAACACAAACATAAACGATTTTAAATGATGAATAATTCGGAAAACAAAACCCAATTACTCGGTGAAGATTTACATAAAAAGTTTGAAAGCATATCACATACTGATATACATGTACATTGTTCTACAGAAGCGCGAAAATATGACTATTAAGAAATTATTGGTGTAGAAATATTCGCGCTAAACATGAATTCGCGGATCGAATGTCACCGCGAAGATCGCGAAAATTTGAAGCCCGCGAATATTTCTACTAAGGGTGTAACGGTTTACCGGTATACCGATATATTGCAATATGAAAAAATAAATTTCGAACCGCGGTACGATTTTTGGAAAACTGGTATTTTATAAAAATCATCATTTTCAATTAATTGCCTTCTAATTTTGTACAAATTCACATAAAATCTTTAATTGGCAAATTTTGTTGGCGCCAACGTAAGATAAAAGTATCCGACAACTAGTACACTTGAAAGTCAATAAGCGGCCGCATAATTTACATAAGCGGCCCAGATGTGAAAGGTCACACGCGACTAGTTTTGTTGATCAAATTGTGTGACACTACTTTCTATTTATTCCTTACATTTTTATTAAGTTTCTACTAAAAATATATACATATAATAATAATATATAAATGTTACTCCATCTTTACATCAAAACATATACACGACAATACGTATTGCAATATATTGCAATACGCTTCAGCAAAATGGCAATATATTGCAATACAGTTTTTGCTGTATTGTTACACCCCTAATTTCTACACATACAGTACATGTTTTTCTTTGACTTACCTAATTCTGTTCCAGTTTCATAATCAAATTTATACATGATAAAGTTTTCACCACCAGATATAAATATAGTTTTATCAGGATGTAGGGACGCTGTGTTAATCTGTGTAGGTGACTGAAATTCTCTCAATTTCTCAAACCTAAAAAAAGAAATAATTTATGACACACATTCTAGCACTGAATTAGAATTATCATTATGAGCATTCAAAATAAGGTAAATATATAAACAGTAATTTGCAGAACACACAAAATGTCAATATACATGCTTAATACATTTTATTTGTCCTGTCCTATAAAAAATCTTTGAACTTCACATATAACTTATATAAGCACAATTAAGCTAGAATTGATTATGAACAAAGATAATGTTAATTGTTGTTTCATTACATCTAATAAAACTAAAGCTAAAAGAAGTGCTCTAGTTCCTAATGTGTGTCCTAAAGCTTCCTACTCTTGTCAGTCCCTCAATCAAGGGATTGTAGATTCAAGTCCAACTACAGTAGCAATGGTTTTTTTTTTCTTCTTTATACAAGTATGATTAGCCCAGGAAGACATAAGATTAAATTAATTTTTTTTATCTCCAAATATGACTAAATAAAATCATAATACAAAATGAAATAACCACCACTCACGTTTCAGCATTCCAGAAGCTGGTCGTAGAGCCGTAAGTTACTGTGACAACCGAACCATCATGTGACAATTCTAGACTAGTGGGTGCTGCTTCAAGATCTATCTTCTTTACTTCAGAGCCTGATGATATATCCCATACTCTGAAACATTTAGTATATATATTGATACATAAGTTTGTATCTACAAGTGATAACTTTACCATCTTTACCCCTAAATTCTGACGAGAGAAGCACAGACACAACGCAGCTCAAATTAACAGATATCTTACAAGTCCCGATGATACCACACTAGGAATCACTAGTCATTCGGAATGAGTTTACATTCTGAACTTGTGACTAATATAAAAATTTACATCTGTTCATACTATAAATTTTAATATTGGTAAAGGAACCTCTGTGGTCACGTGATAAAAATTGCAGAATGAAATCACTTGCACCTCACCACTTTGGGTTCAAATCTCGTCAGTGACTTGGATTCTTTAATGTGAGAGAGATCAGTTTTTTTTTCAATTTTCAAAACAAAGGGGAGCAATTAATCAGAAAAAGGGAAAATCAAATTCTAAAACCTGAGAATTTCAATTCAATTTAACATGAATGGTACATAGCAGAGACAGCTTTCTGTCTTCTAGCTGATATGTTAGCTGCTGTTAAGTGAAGAATGTGCACAGGGCATTTTAGGAGAAAATATTAGCATTTTGAGAGGAAAATATATCTATTTTGGGCTAGGGGAAACAGTCTTTATTCGGCTATAAAATACAGGAAAAAAATCACTGGAGATATCGAGCTATTTTATGGAATGTTGAAGGGGACTTTGAGGTCTTCTTCCACAACTGGCACAAGTAAAGAAGGACCTATACAAAGCCGATTTTACTAAAAATCAAACAAGACATAACAATACTGGTTAAATGCTGAAATAATTCATTTATGATTAACTGAATTTTGTAGGATACTTTATATTGAAAATTTGGAAAAAAATCTTAAATCCGCAGCAAAATTTATATTAAATAGTTCAGCTGTATTCAACTTCAATGTATACAAGTAATGAGGCCTTTACTTTAGTGGTAAAAGGAATAAAAGCCTTCTTCAATGTTCAACAAGTAAACTGTATTTCATAGGTTTTTTGTTGTTGTTTTAAACATGAACATACCTGATAGTTTTATCCTCCGCTGCACTGATTATTTGTTTCCCATCTTTTGTAAACACTGCATTCTTTATAAAAGCACTATGTCCAGAAAAACATTGTGGTTCTATAAATATAAACAGATTCTTCAAAGTTCACATTTAATAAAATGATTATGTAAATAAAAAACTTAATATTGTCACACTTTGTCAAATAACTTATCAAATTTCCTAGATTTTTTTTTCAGCTGATCTTTATTCACCAATCGAAGAACAAATATTTTCTATCAAAAAACCTCGTTAAAAAATCATCCTCGCAACCCAAAAAATTCATCTTACCTGAGGAATAATATTTCTTTAAAAAAAATCTCCAGAACTTTTCTTTTTCACATAAAATGTTAGGCTTGTATTAATCAACTTAAGTTTGTATCTACATGTATTTTATTCTTACAACTGTTTAAAGATATCATATGCTCAAACTTTATATCAAAAAATATTAATAATTGCTATATAGTCTCTTTATAAATATAAAATAAACATGTTATGACTTCACATAAAGTAGATATGTTATGTTTAAAATTCTACACACTACTTGTAGGTCACTAGGTGGTCACAATAAATAAATACATAGTGTATAAGAAAGGACCAATTTAACCTGTCTGCAGTTTCCCATACTTACATATAGTTTATTCATTCTTTTATTCAAATAAGACATATTCAGTAAAATTTTTATAGATTTCAATAAACTAAGAGTAATATATTTTTACTCGAGGATGGGCATCGTATTATAACTTTAAATTTTCATTCTTACCACTATCTAAATTTTCCAAATCAAATATTCTGAGAATTTTCTCTTGACTTCCAGATAAAAGTCTGTTTCCATCAGTAGAAAAATCAACACATTTAACTATATGCTTGTGCTGGAATGTGTGTAACTCTTCACCGCTAACAGCATCCCAAATTTTACTGAAAACAAAAGAATACACCTCAAAATAAGCAGGTACATGAACGAAATGAAGGTTTAATTTTTTTTCAAATCCATACATTATCATTACATTTTAATAGTTTATAGCATCCTCAAAAACTTTGTAGGTTTAGACCACTAATCTTTGTGCAAAATTTCATATCATTCGCGCACTACGTTTTTCCAGAATAATTATTCAAATTGTAGAAAAATTACCCAAAATGTGTTTAAACGCTTTTCACTCAAATCGGGCTAAGAGAAGCATAAAAATACAATTTTCAATTTATTTCCAAGTATATTTCCTACTATATTTTAATATATTTCTGTTTGAAGTGTCCCAGCTCATTTATGTAAGAAATTCAAATGTTATGTTTTAGGGCTTTTAAACCTCAGTGGAGTCCCTTTAAACACTGGTTCTCATCACAGAATTCATTTGTTTGAGCTCTACTTTCAATTTGATCATGAATCATTACATAAAATTAGTATTATTTATAATTAGGCAAAATAACATAATTATTTGAAAGTCATTAAAATAAAGGGGCAAGAACATTCTTTACAATCAACTTTACACAGAGATGTTTAAACTAATACAACTGCTTGTATGTGCTCACAGTGTATTGTAAAACTACCCTTCCAACTGCTATTAATTAGTCTATTACCACCTTGGCTTCACTATGTTGGTTTAGATTACTATTACTGGGTAGAATATGGGAATGGATCTGGGTCGCCATAATTGGGAAATCCAATATAGTAATTAAAAACAATTTATTACGCTGTGAAATCAGCAGCTCCTGTGGCAGCTTTAGAAGCATCTCTAGTGAGGGTAGCTCCCCACACAGCCCCTTTATGTCCTTCAAATGTTCCAATCCAATCACCAGTGTCACCCTGACGCAACATTGGTTTTCCATCTACAATGAAAAAGATAATTTTCAATATGACAACAGTTTGATTTGTTGAGCTGGGATTCATTGAAAATTCAGTTGACAACTGCTGAAAATCATACCGGAAAAGTACAGTGGCTAGCATTTCATTATGTCATGTGATTCATGTTTAGCTACAATCACATGAGCAGTGTTACATGTACTTATATGCAGTATTCTAATGCAATCTCTCAGAATGGAAAATGCTGGACTTACATAGATATAAAAATTCTCTTATATGCTTATACAAAAGCAAGTAATTTCAATGGGCATTAAACCACATCATCTATACCAGAAACCTGAATTATAACATTCTCTAAATACTAAAATAGATTTTTATCATGTGTATGATCATAATTAAAACCCGTCACTTTATCATTATTTAAACTTGTCACTTTTCAATAAGAAATATTAAGTAAAAACAGTCAAATTTTTCACAGAATTGGAAACATTTTGACTCTTTTGGTTGTTGTTGGGGCTTTCCGTTGTTGGTTACTATTTTAATGGGAAAGACAAGGCCGTCGTCGATGGTCCAGCCGGTCCGGTCTTGGCCGGACCAATATTTTGGCCAAAAATGAGTAAGAAAAAGAAAAAAAACAATAAAAAAAAAACACGCACCGCTGATAAGCAATTTGACACTTAACTGGCCCCTTATGCAATACGCGGTAACATACAAACATGACGCGAAGAAACAAATGGACACTGTTAATTGACCAGGTATATGTAGGGGTCCTATGAAGTTAAATGTGAAGTTAATTGAGATCGACGTGACTTCGGACAGTTCACCGTATATACATGTATATATATATGTGCATTATGAATATCTTGAACTAGTATGCCTGAATTCTCCGAGAACTTGATAATATTTTATTGATTGTACACGGCAACTGTTCAAAAGTCATATTTTTATCACATATCTGTGCCGTCTTTGCGACTCCGTGAAAATGGTACGTATTGCACGGCCGTGCATATATTTTGACGTCATTTGCGTTATACACACTAAATGTTAGCGTTTTTCTATGGGCGTCAATGAAAAATGGTTGTTTTTCACTTCAAAGGGTACTTATTTTTGGTATGTAATAAAAAGAATATTGAATTCGTGTAAGTTCATAACTGAATTTATTGAACTCGTTGAATAAAATATTATACTCGCCAGAGGCTCGCATAATATATTTCCATTCAACTCCTAACATAAATTCAGTAATAAACTCATTCAATTACTCTATTACATAATTACAGAACAGAACAGAACAGAACAGGACGTGTTCCGGCTTTAGTATTTTGAAGCAATCGATCTTGCCATGGCCAGTGTTAAAGAGAGATTTGACCAACCGAGATATCGCGTACTTCAGAACGTGGAGGATTTATTTATTAAGACCGCACAACCTTTGAAGACCGTTCACTAGAAAACTTGGTTTTTGTTTGTGATTTATATGGCAACGATATTAACCGAGACATCTTATAGGTGCAGCTTCAGCTGCTACGTTCACATTTTGACAAATCAGGAAATAGTACTGTTACTCTAATTGACGCTTTGAAATTTGTGTCAAAACAATCGGTGCATGAACAGAGGTCATTGTGTTGTTAAAGAATTTGTTAGTAATGCCTGCTGCTAATGCTACCAGTGAAAGGATATTCTCAGAGCTCAGAAGAATAAATGTGAACATACACAGGGAGATAATAAGAACGGCGAGTGCATTGTTGTAGAATAATACACGCTTCGGGCCTTCTTTGTTTATATAGAAAAAGTTCCAATAGTGTTAGAATGTTTATTTTTCATTCGCCAAATATCAATTACATATGCATTCATCTTTTATGTTCACCTGTCCGTCCGTTATGAAAACCTTAAATTTCACCCTTAAAACTAACGACGCACTTAAATCTGTAAAAAAATCGACATTTTACTATAACATGTTCTAGCGACAGGCTGTAAAATGTGCCAAATATATGGGAAAACGCCCCTAAGAACATCCTAGAATAAAAAATTTTTCGGGGAAGCATGCCCCCATACCCCCCTAGATTCTGGCTAAAATCTACCAAATTGGCAGCACCAATCAAAAAATCGTGACGACGGGCCTGAAAGAATAGAGGCCATTTGGATTTGGAAATTGGGCCCTTTTCCGACCCCTGGTGATTAACAGAATTATCTAATGTTTAGATTGATGCTAGAAAAACCTGTCTTACCCTTATTCTTCATCTCATTGTTAATCAATGTTGCTAAAATTATTCATATCCGAAAATGGTTTGTTCCGAATACATGCAAGTATATATTTTTGATTTTACTCACCTTTTGATGCACTTATCAAAAAGTAACCAAATGGGGTTACATCACTGTATGTTAGAAAAACAACTGGACGAGTATGTCCACTGCAAGTCAAGGGAGTTTGTTTCAAACTAGACATTGTTTTCGAAATATGGTTCACTAAAATCTGGCCGGTGTTCGCGTAAAAATACACATGCATGCAAATCATGTATCACATACAGCTCGTTGCGTCACAGCACACAATTTTTTTTGTTGCACACAATTTAATTTCAAAAACCAAATAGCCTATTGTCAGAATTAAAGTAAAGTTAAAGCTAATGAATAGTACTTTGTAAATGATGACATTTTTTTTCTTTATATAGCAATCTCTCTTTTGTGTTCTGATTATAAATGTTCTATTAGTCTCCTGTTTATTTAAATGATTTACTACATCTTAAACATTCTAACTATAATTTTAGACACACTAATATTGTTGAGGTACCTTTACCAAGAACTGACAGATTTGGTAAGAAAACTTTGGAATCAACTTCCAGATAATTTTAGACAAACTTCATCTTTTAACCATTTTAGATCATTGATAAATACTTGGCAAGGGGAGAACTACTCCTGTACATCATGTTTTATCACATAATGCATGTACATTTAAAAAAAACCCAAACATTTTGGCAGCGACATGCTGGATGTTTCAAGTCCTTAGTTACTTTTGCTATGTATTTGTTTCATCACTGTGCTTGTTTTAATTACCTAAATGTAAATCAGTTGCTTTTGTGTGCTTTTATTGTGATAGATTTATTTCTATTTTCTTTATGTGCTATGTATCATATTTTATATACATGTATGTGTGTATGTTAATGTCAGCGTTGTTATTCAATATGCATATCTTAATCTTGTCATTCTATTGCTTAGTCCTTACCATGTTTTATTTATTTATATATAATTTGCTCTTTTTTAGAAATTGGCTTGTCTATGCATTTTACTGTGTATATGTATCACCGAGTCCAATCGTTCACGGAGAACGCATGAAGAGATCAATTTTACAGGTGGAAAACCGATACTGTGGTAAGAAAATTGTCTTCAATTTCTTTGAAAATGCATATTTTACAAAACTTTATAGTCTATTCTGATATCGTATGATTACTTTATCCGACAGGCATCTCAAACTCGCCAAATCTTTGTTAACTTATTAGATCATTATCGACAACTGCACAAGAAAAGTCACAAAATTGGTAAAATCGCTTTTTGATAGCCAAGAACTTGACATCCAAGCAAACTTCTAAACATTTGTATCGCTCTAAAGGTTCTTTATTAACATATCCTCATCCACCAAAAGCCTGTTCTATTTCTATTCCGTATTTATGGAGTATAATATCGTTTAAGCGAATTTTCAAAATGAACGCATGAGCCGAACTTTTCATGTGGTTTCATCAGATTGCAAAATGAACGCATGAGCAGGCGGATTTTTTGGTTACTCCAGTTTTCATGGATATCTCACATGTTATCAATCACTGAACCTTTAAATTCCAAAATTTTCGTTCCAAATGTTTGAGCAAACAGAAGTCCCTATTTTCATACCTTATGACGAATTGCTTATAAGCAATAGATGAAGGTCTGTTCGGTTCTGTGAAAATATAATAAATCCTCATTGCTAAAACTTTGAGTAAAATTTTTGCAAAATACAACATCATTGGTTGATGGGGCTTAAATTTCCTGTATGTTATAATTAAAGATGTAACATACACTTAAAGATCATGTGACTCAAAATTTTATGTTCTTGTATGAAAAATCTTTGGCTTAAATAAAGAATTAACAATGTTAAAAGTTACAGAAAACCTTTTTGATAAGGATATTGCCAAAATTTAAAATTTCCGATATTAAAAGGAGATAATTAGAAATCTGTTTTTAGTAAAAAAAATCAGTTTTGCATTCAAATAAAAATTTCACAACCTTTTTTCCTCAAGAAATATCATATAATGTGTTTAATAATGTCAACTTCTTAAGAATATGTTTTTCATAAGAAATGACTTTATATACACACGCGGTGCAACTTTCGCAAGGATGTTACATCCTTAATTATAACATACAGGATCTTTAAGCAGTAATATATATATCACCTTCCTGACAACAAAATGAACATACAAGAAAATGTTGAAATAACACATATATTTTTATAGGTTCATTATAAGTTTTTTCTTTTAGAAATAATACACTTTTTATTTTAATGAAGAATAGGCAAAGTACGAGTGTGTTTCTAATTACCTCCCTTTATTTACAGAACTTGTTAAATTCGATAATGTCTATGTAAGATTTGTAATATTGGTAATTCTTTATTTGAGTATCAGGTTTATCATATTAGACTATTAAAGTTTTGAGGTACAGGGACTTTAAAAGAGTATACATACGCTATTATTTGTCATTTGTCCTTTGTTGTATTTGTTGTTTAATATTATGCATGTATGATAGTAATTGTATACAATTATTCAGGATTCATGATTTAATTATCAAAGTACATATTTTGTAAAACAATCATTGATATTAATATTGATAAAAATACACTTCATTCTAAGTGATATTTTTTTTGTGTTCTTAGGTGAAATGGATCAGCTCTCTTCTACGCAAAGTTTTTATCTGTTTAACAAGTACAACAGCAATTCCGTATATATTATGTACAAGACAATTTGCACAGTGCAATTATTATTATATATTTCTTACCAAATCATAATCATGTCGACATGCTAAATAAATTTCGCATTAAAATGGCTTTAATTTAGTTATCAATGATTTGTACCTTACCAATTCAGGGTGCATATCCATATCGGTACCCTCTTTGCGAAATCTGCTCAAACGGTACCCTCTTTGAACATGCACAGGTCATTCTCTGTTAAAAACAAAGCAGCGATGGGTAACAGTCCAGTAAAATGTCATTGTAATAAGGAAAGGAGGTATGACACGTAGAGAAGATGTATACCACGGAACACTATAATGTTTTATTTATGTGCTGATTTGTCATGTACTGCAACTTCACAATAAGCTACAAACAAGAGGGCCATGATGGCCCTGAGGTCGCTCACCTGTATATAGGCCCCCGAAGCGGGGCCAGTTTAAACCCCAGGGCTTTTATTTGAACAAACTTGGAATTTAGACACCCATTAGAAGATGTTTCATGATGCTAAGTTTTTGCTATACACATATAAGGAAAAACAAAGACCTTCTCCCCCCCCCCCCGGGGCAGAGTTAATTTTAACCCAAGGGCTTTTATTTGAACAAACTTGGTAGACACCCATAAGAAGATGTTTCATGCTAAACATCTAAGCTCTAGCTCATTGGGTTTTTTAAAAGAAGATTTTTTAAGTTTTTTACTATACACATATAGTTAAAAACAATGACACCCCTGGGGCGGGGCCAGTTTTGACCCCAGGGCTTTTATTTGAACAAACTTTGTAGACACTTATTAGAAGATGTTTCATGCTTAATATCTAAACTCTAGCTATTAGGGTTTTTTCAAAGAAGATTTTTTAAGTTTTTGCTATACACATATAAGGAAATCAATGACCCCAGGGGCGGGGCCAATTTTGACCCCAGGGCTTTAATTTGAACAAACTTTGTAGACACTCACTAGAAGATGTTTCATGCTTAATATCTAAACTCTAGCTATTAGGGTTTTTTCAAAGAAGATTTTTAAGTTTTTGCTATACACATATAAGGAAAATCAATGACCCCCGGGGCGGGGCCAATTTTGACCCCAGGGCTTTTATTTGAACAAACTTAGTAGACACCCATTAGAACATATTTCATGCTAAATATCTTAGCTCTAGCTCTTTGAGTTCTTTAAAAGAAGATTTTTTTAAGTTTTTACTATATGCATATAGGGAAAATCAATGACCCCCCTGGTGCGGGGCCAATTTTGACCACAGGGCTTTTTTTGAACAAACTCGGTAGACACTCACTAGAAGATGTTTCATGCTAAATATCTTAGCTCTAGCTCTTTGGGTTCTTTAAAAGAAGATTTTTTAAGTTTTTACTATATGCATATAGGGAAAATCAATGACCCCCTGGGGCGGGGCCAATTTTGACCCCAGGGCTTTTATTTGAACAAACTTGGTAGACACTCATTAGAAGATGTTTCATGCCAAATATCTAAGCTCTAGCTCTTTGGGTTCTTTAAAAGAAGATATTTAAAGTTTTTTCTTTCGGTTGCCATGGCAACCAGAGTTCTGCATGGAATTAAATTCTTTGAACAAATTTTAAAGGTGACCACCAAAGAAACATTCCTGTGAAGTTTGGATGAAATTGGCTTAGTGGTTTATGAGGAGATGTCATTTGAAGCAAAAGTTTACGGACGGACGGACGCCGGACGAAAAGCGATCACAAAAGCTCACCCTGTCACTTTGTGACAGGTGAGCTAAAAATCGACATGTCTTGCCTCGCCCATCACCTCGACATATTTTTCGGGCTGAAATGAACCTATGGCTTGATTATATATGCATCATTCATATTTAATATGTTCATATACATATCATCTTCGGACAATATATTGTCAAAAATAAATGAAAAATTCATAAAAACACCCAACTTTCGGTTTTGCAGTGGCACGGGCTACCTCTCTTCATTTGAATTTTTATATCACAGGTACCCTCTCATTTTTGAACACATAGGTACCCTCAAAGCACGACATATGCTTTTATTTGCGTTAATCGCTAAGTATGTAATATTTACATAAAAGTAAGAAATATTACATACATACTTAACGATTAACGCAAATAAAAGCCTATGTCGTGCTTTGAGGGTACCTATGTGTTCAAAAATGAGAGGTTTTAAAGTTTGAATATGTTAAATTTGTTAGATCATTAGGAAAAACTGGAGTTTTAAAAATACCACCTGCTCATGCGTTCACTTTGCAAACCTATGAAACCACATGAAAAGTTCGGCTCATGCGTTCAATTTGGAAATTCGCTTAAACGATATTATACTCCATAAATACGGAATAGAAATAGAACAGGCTTTTGGTGGATGAGGATATGTTAATAAAGAACCTTTAGAGCGATACAAATGTTTAGAAGTTTGCTTGGATGTCAAGTTATAAATTGGCTATCAGAGAGCGATTTTACCAATTTTGTGACTTTTCTTGTGCAGTTGTCGATAATGATCTAATAAGTTAACAAAGATTTGGCGAGTTTGAGATGCCTGTCGGATAAAGTAATCATACGATATCAGAATAGGCTATAAAGTTTTGTGAAATATGCATTTTCAAAGAAATTGAAGACAATTTTCTTACCACAGTATCGGTTTTCCACCTGTAAAATTGATCTCTTCATGCGTTCTCCGCCTGGGAAACATAGTGAACGATTGGACTCGGCGTGTATGCTTGATGTTTCTCTGCTTAAATGTTTGTGTGTTTTATATAGGCTGTGATGTGTATCTTAACCTTTAGTATGTATCTTAATGAATATTTTTTATTAGATCTTAATATGTATTACTTCTTACTTTTGTATGCTACTGATGAATGCTAGCACAATGCTGCTTGTCTACTCTATTTGTTAATGCAATTCTATTTTTCTTATTTATTATAACCATTTTCCTCAGTCATTTATCATATCTTAAACATGTGTATCATATTATAGTAGTCGGTGTAAAAGCTCACCAGAGCTTATGTTTATTGTTGATGTATCCGACTTATAAATAAAGTTTACTTGACTTGACTTGACTTGACTTAGCTCGCGGCTGGCTCTGACACATGAAATATATGCTTAGAAATATAAAAAAAAATCATGTTTGTCTTAATTGTTACAAAAACCTTGCAATTCATCTCTAGCCTACGGAAATTGCATGGGATACAGTTAAACACGGATTTATATTACAAATATAAATATAAAATGTAATAAATCCGTGATTTAAATGAGGACCACTGAGGCCAAAATACCTAAAAACACAACATTTGAAATTCTACATAGAACATGTATAGTATTTTTATTTGAAAGAATGATCATGCATAGATGATTTTCCGAAGAAATAATTATCGCGGAGTAAATTTAAAATCGATCGTTAGTAGGATTCTTAGCCTGATTTGAGCTGCAACGCCTTTCATTTTTTGGTCATTCAGTACAATTAAAAAATAATTATTCTGGGACAACGCAATATGATCTGAGAATTTACATTCCAGTTATTAGCATAGACCTACATCAAACAGTACACAAATCTAGAGAGAAAAAATCCAGTCTATTCATGTAAAAAAAAAAAACAGCAACAAATACACCGCAATGGAGTCCCTTTAAAGGTGCATGCCTTTTAAACAGATGATTCAACATTACACAAAGCTGACCATATATTTTGAGCTGCAGCTAGACTCATTAAAATGCAGGAATGTTGGTCTCTTAATAACATGGTCATTAAACGAGAAAAAACAACATGCATGATGATTAGATCAAAATGTAAAATGAATAACATAGGTAATCTTACTCTTCATATCAGATTCGAGTTGAAATAATGCTTATTGTCAAAAGCTACTTTGATTGCATATTGATAACTGGTTATCTTGAGAAACACTAAAATATACCTGTTGAAAGAATTCATCAGATCTTTCCTACACCTGAAATGAAACAAATATTTGATAACGCTTACAAAGCCCCGTCTGTATTACTTGGTCTCAAAGTAACTAGTCAGACCTACATATAGATAGAATAACGAAATTGCACAAAAAGAACCAGATTATTTGTAAGAAATCCGTAAAAAAACAATTCTGTTAAAATGTCTTAAAGTTTAACAAGAGCCACGACGGGCGGGGGCAACGCTCGACGTTTTTTTACTAAAAGCAAACAAATAAAAAGGATGTAACAAATCTTTAAAAAGAAAATGAAAGAAAAGAAAGTTTTTTTTTTTTAAATTTTAGTAGGTAGGTCTAGTCACAGTTGTTGTTTTGTCCAAATATGAATCATTACCACATTATGTTCAATGATCAATTTTTCATCTAAAACCATCCAAATTTCATAGCTGTACATCAAAAGACAAGAAAGTAGGCCAATGCATCAAAGTCTACCTCAGCTGATATCAAAGTTCAATTTTACATATTTAACTGTACACATGGTCCAAATTTCATAGCTGCATGTACATCAAAAAGGGCAATAAAGAAGGCCACTTCGTCAAAATATCTAGGTCAGCAGATATCACTTAAACTGTGCAAATGATGTACATTTCATAGCTGTATATCAAAGGGAAAAAAGTAGATCACTTCGTCAAATTATCTAGGTCAGCTGATATCAAAGTTCATTTTTACATCTTAAACTGTGCACATGGTCCTAATGCCAAATCTATAGAACGAATAAGAGAATTTCATTAATTTAACCTTGATGGTCGAGCTGAATTAAAGATCAAGGTCACAAATTATTTGTTTGGCCACACGTCAATTTTTTTCAAAGTATAAATAGAATCCGTACATGAATAACAACAATTTTTATGAATTTTTAACCGAAATTCAATACTCTAATCTTGACTGTCAAGTTCATTTAAAGCTCAAGGTCAAGCTCAGTTCAACCTTTTAGAAGGTATTGTCCAAAAGGTTGTTTTTGTCAAGGTATAAAGATAATCCATTGATCAACGTTTATAATTATTATAAATGATAAAATATGATTATTTTTAAAACGGCTTATATTAGGTTTTTGGATATACATACATATGATCAGTAAATGTGCTGGGATTGACAAATATATATTTGATTTGGATTTTAAAGGCGTTTTGACCTCCACACCCCAAGTGTCTGTGCCCCGAAATACCCACAATGTATAGTTATGCTTCCCGAAGGAATAGCATATTGTCACCGCTTTGTTCATTGTCCAGGACATAACTCTGAAACTAGAAGAGGTATCAATAAAAACTTTGTAGGTAAATAGATCTCATTCAGTAAAAGTGCAATGCAAAAGGACCCTAGCTCTGCCTTGCTCTTTGTTAATTTTTACACTTCGAACGTTGTCCGGGACATAACTTCGAAACCACAAGTGGTATAAACTGGGATATATCTCGTTGAGCAGAAGTGCAGTGAAAATGAGCCGTAAGTCTCCCTCGCCTAATTTTAGAGTTATTGCCCTGTGTTTATTTTTACGCTTTGAACTTTGTCCGAGACATAACTCTGAAAAATATAAGTAGATATATTTGAAGTGCAAAAGAACCGTAACTCTTCCTTGCATAATTTTGGAATTATTGCCTAAATTTTGTTCATTTTTACACTTTGAACTTTGTCTGGGACATAACTCTGAAACCATAAGAGGTATCAACAAGAAACTTAATTTGTAGGTAGATAGATCTAATTGAATAGAGGTGCAGTGCAAAAGAAATGTAGCTACTATAGTATATATATGTCTTGCCTAATTTTGGGTTATTGCCTTAAATTTGTTTCTTTTTACACTTTGAACTTTGTCCAGGACATCACGTACTCTGAAACTACAAGAGGTATCAACATGAAACTTTGTAGGTGAATAGATTGCATTAAGTAGAAGTGCAATGCATAAAAACCGTAACTCTGCCTTGCCTAATATTAGAGTTATTTTTTTTTATAATATGAACTTTGTCCAGGACATAACTCTGAAACTACTTTTCTGTGTCCAAAACCTATGTAACTCTTGCTTTATTATTGTTGCCCTTAACGTAATCATAAGGCATGCTTATACGTGTAATATTGCTAAGACTTACAGGGAGAACAGACGCACGGACAAACGTGGACATCCTGTTCGTAGTTAATACTTTGTAGACGGCTCATGACTGACTGATATATAATTAAGAGTCTATGCCATGTACAAATACAATCAAAAACTTGAGATTTTTTTTCTCGATTTATTAAAGATAACTTTAATAACAACAATAATCATAAACAGAATATTGCTCTAACACTTAAATAAACCATTTACTGATTCATAAACTCTATAGACAGTCAATAGTATTAATGGCACATGTGTTGATAAGATAAAACTAGAATTACACTGATCGTGACCTCAAGTATTTCTTACACAAGTATTTCTTTCTAAACCTGGGACTAACGTGATGAGTGATATAATTGAGCCGCGTCATGACAAAACCAACATATTTGGTTTGCGACCAGCATGGATCCAGACCAGCCTGCGCATCCGCGCAGTCTGATCAGGATCCATGCTGTTCGCTTACAAAGTCTTTTTTACAAGTAGAGAAACTGATAGCGAACAGCATGGATCCTGATCAGACTGCGCGGATGCGCAGGCTGGTCTTGATCCATGCTGGTCGCAAACCCATTATGTTGGTTTTGTCGTGACGCGGCTCATTTCTTTCTAAACCCGGGACTAACGTGATGAGTGAAATATTTACAGTGCTGCATTCGGATAAGGGATTTAAAAGAGCACGTTATCTTATAATTGATTGGAATCACGTGATAGTAAATGTTAACAAATCCTATGTGACATGCATGGAAAGTGATATTGATGAATGTCAAGCTGCAATAAATATATAACCTTGGATTTCGTTAAACAGTTATAATCGGATGTAAAAGTGTTATATAATGTTAACAATGAAATTTTCGATTTGAAACGCTTTAAATTTCCGTTTTCTCTTTATGAAAATTATGTATTCCTTTATTTTGTGATGGCGATGTTGTTGACATAAGATGTACGTAAAATGTGATTTTTGTACGAAATGCGAATTATTACAAAGCGTTATACAGTAGTCACCATTTATAATTGGACAAACGTTTTGAAAGCCCCCGCATCGTCTGCTTGGAGTGCTACATAAGTCTCTCATAGGGTTCTTATTAACATTTTAGTGTATCTGTAATATAAAGCAAAGAAAAGAACAAACTTTATATATAAAACACTATGTTCACTATGTGTACATCTACTATAAACACAAAATCATTAACTTGATCAACGAACGTATGATCTATTCTTTGGGTACTGATATAAGTAGTCAAAGCAGAATTAGCTCACTAATTAGGGGATAAAACGAACTAGGATATAATCAGATAAACATGTTGTTTGTATATAACTAAATCCATAAATACAGGATGGACGTAAACAAAAGAGTTAGAATAATAAATTTTCATTACAGAGCAGAAATAGCGATGATAAGTGTATAGTTTATATATCAACATACGACATATTAATATACTGTGACAGTGTTAACCTGCGAACATTTAAAGAAAAAAGTTTTTACCTATATACTTTATATATATCTAAATGGAAGTGGAAAATTATTTTGAAAATTCAACTTTATCAGCTAATGGATTTAACTTACAGAATGTCAGTGAAAGTTTATCTCTAACAGAAAGTGCTGTTGTAAGTGCTTTCGCGTTGCTTTTTATGTTCCTTAGTCTCCTTGGTAACACGTTAACATGTCTTATTGTGTATCGGAAGAAACCAATGAGATCGGCCATCAATCTTCTATTGACTAATATAGCAATGTCGGACGTTATCTTGACAACAACGGTGACTCCTTTTCTAGTGTACAGCCTGCTCAAAACAGAAGTTTCTATCTTAGGAGCATGTGTTACATTGTCAATGCTCAAAGACACTTGTATCTGCGTTGCCAGCTACACACTGCTTGTTATTAGCGTGGACAGATATCTTATCATAGTGCACAGACGTGACAGACTGTGCTCTAAAGTTGCTAGAATGGTTATATTCAGCATTTGGATAGGGTCGGTATGCATGAACAGTCTACAGTTTTTAAGTTTCATAGGAGAAGACTACGAGACTTTTGACAACATATTTTGTAACAGCAATCGTTCTCTTAAAGTGTCAAACTATAGAATATTTTATACAAACATATTGTTGTTGATAATATTCTATATCCCAGTGGTTGTGATGTTTTATCTGTATGCCTCAATCTTGAGAACAGTTCAATTGACTTCTAAACGAATACACAATCATTCCGGAAGCTCTGTGAGCATTTCTGTGACGCAGTACAGCAGTAAGCTTGGTTTGCCTACGGTAGCAGTACCGTATAGATTTACCGGAGATTTTAACGCTAAACGAAAAGCATTCGGAACCATTCTGATATTGTTCGTAACGTTGTTCTGTTGCTGGTTACCTTACACAACAAGTCGAGCAATCTCGGGCTTCTATACACACAGACTCACAGACATCGTACTGCTTACTTTAGGTTTTCTTAAAAGTGCACTTTATCCGGTAATATTCTGTGCAAGGAACAAAAAGTTCAGAGTTGCGTGCAGACGTTTTTTGCCAAATCAGATTAGAATACCAAAGTCTTGTCTACATCGAAAGCAAAGACGGGTTAATCCTAGAATTTTGTACAAATGTTCCGAATATGAAACAAGATTCTGACAAGTGAGGCAAATGGACAACAAGTGTACTTTGATGTTTACATGAGATAAACTACGATCTAGAATAATTTTTAATGGCATAATACATTCTTTTGTGATTTTGTTATTTCATGAAGTAAACAATAATCTTCGACAAGTTTTGAAGCCTACGTAATTACGTACTATTGTATAATGAACTTATCCTGAAGTAAATATTAAATTTGATTATGAATAAAATTCCAATTACTTTGAACAGACATTAACAAAGGTTATGTTTGAAGCATATGCAATTTTGATTTGTGTTTTAATCTTTTGTTAAAGTACAGTATTAAATTTTTATAATAAACCAATTCATTATCAAAAGATAATTATCATTATAAAAGACGAAAATCTATTCATTATTTATGTGTTTGTGCTAAGACATGATATAATTTGTACTATCTAAAATTAAGACTCAAAAACTTGTTTATTTTTGAATTGACTTATTGATACCTAGATTCATATTTATATATGTGTAATATTTCAGATAATTTCTAGTTAGATCCCATTAATTAAGAGCTGACTAATCGGATCAGATAGAAGTATAATAATGTACTTATAATCAAGCTTATTGTTAGGTAATTTAGAACAAGACTTCCAATAAAAATGCATCATCCTTATTGATGTCTCCTAGTAACAAACATTTCTAATACATTGACATGTTGTTACCATAGCAACTCTGATTACCTTGTGTCGTGCAGTGTATAAGTTGTATTCTTGTCGTAAAACATCTAAGCTCGCAGTATTATCTTTTAATATCACTTCCCTTGTTATGATCAATCCCATCATGCTGGTTGTGTCAACTTTAAAGCAGCACGTATCAGGAATCATGCAAACGTTTTATAAAAATCTTAAACGCCGTCTTTTCTTGTTGATCTTGTTTACCATATTTTAAAAGATTTCTTGAAACTGAATATTTTTTAAAATGTACTAACCACGAGAGTTGTGGTTGGTGAAAACAAAAAAAATTCTCCCAACCAAAATAAAATATCTCAAAATATGTTTTAGCTGTAATCCTTGCTCTTTTAAAGAATAACGGGGTAGCAAATAAATAGTCTGTTTACGTATTTATCATATAAAAATATGCAAAACATATTATATTACATAGTATTTAGTTTCTTTTCTCCTCTGGAATCTTGCAGCTTTTTTATTTCAAGTTCACAAGAAAATGTTTTTAAGTAGACAAACGTATTTACGTAGGCAAACCTAGTTACGTAGACAAACGTTGTTACGTAAACCAACTTACTAAATTATTCATGACATCATTCTTTTTTTAAAATTCGAGTTTCTGTGAAATATACGTAAGATATGTTTGTTTCCGCCAATGGTTACGATAAACAATTGAACAACCTTTTTAATGAAGTTATTCTAAGCATAACAGCGACTAGGTTTAGTATAATACATGTCATAGATTTGTTGTTGCCCGTTGAATAACAAATGATATTAACATATATGTACATATGAAATCTCCACCGCAAACTGGCAGCTCGCTGTCTGCCTTAAATAACAAGAGGGCCATGATGGCCCTGAAGTCGCTCACCTGTACAAAGGCCCCCAAGGCGGGGCAGGTTTAAACCCCCGGGCTTTTATTTGAACAAACGTGGTAGACACCCATTAGATGATGTTTCATGCTAAACATCTAAGGTCTAGCTCGTTGGTTTTTTTTTGAAGATTTTTTCAAGTTTTTTCTTTACACATATAGTTAAAACAATGACTCACCTGGGACAGGGCCAGTTTTGACCCCAGGGCTTTTATTTGAACAATCTTTGTAGACACTTACTTGAAAATGTTTCATGCTTCATATCTAAACTCTAGCTATTTGGGTTTTTCAGAGAAGATTTTTAAGTTTTTGCTATACACATATAAGGAAAATCAATGTCCCCCGGGGCGGGGCCAATTTTGACCCCAGGGCTTTTATTTGAACAAACTTTGTAGACACTCACTAGAAGATGTTTTATGCTTAGAATCTAAACTCTAGCTATTTGGGTTTTTTCAAAAAAGATTTTTTAAGTTTTTGCTATATACACATAAAAGGAAAATCAATAACCCCCGGGCGGGGCCAATTTTGACCCAAGAGCTCTTATTTGAACAAACTTGGTAGACATCCATTAGAAGATGTTTCATTCTAAATATCTTAGCTCTAGCTCTTTGGGTTCTTTAAAAAAAGATTTTTTAAGTTTTTACTATATGCATATAGGGAAAATCAATGACCCCCTGGGGTGGGGCCAGTTTTGACCCCAGGGCATTTATTTGAACAAACTTGGTAGACACCCATTAGAAGATGTTTCATGCTAAATATCTTAGCTCTAGCTCTATAGGTTCTTTAAAAGAAGAATTTTTAAGTTTTTACTATATGCATATAGGGAAAATCAATGACCCCCTGGGGCGGGGCCAAGTTTGACCCCAGGGCTTTTATTTGAACAAACTTGGTAGACACTCACTAGAAGATGCTTCATGCCAAATATCTAAGCTCTAGCTCTTTGGTTTTTTTTTAGAAAAAGACATTTAAAGTTTTTTCTTTTGGTTGCCATGGCAACCAGAGTTCTGCATGGAATTAAATTTTTTGAACAATTTTCAAAGGTGACCACCAAAGGAACATTCCTGTGAAGTTTGGATGAAATTGGCTTAGTGGTTTATGAGGAGATGTCATTTATAGTAAAAGTTTACGGACGACGGACGGACGGACGCCGGACGAAAAACGATCACAAAAGCTCACCCTGTCACTTTGTGACAGGTGAGCTAAAAAGCTGTCATTGTCATAAAATTTGCAGTTCATCTTAACAAACATTTCGAAACAAATAAACACAATTAACATAAATATTTAATCTATTTAATATTTCAAAAAATATATATGAGCCGTGTCACGACAAAACCAACATAATGGGTTTGCGACCAGCATGGATCCAGACCAGCCTGCGCATCCGCGCAGTCTGATCAGGATCCATGCTGTTCGCTTACAAACTCTATTACAAGTAGAAAAACTGATAGCGAACAGCATGGATCCTGATCAGACTGCGCGGATGCGCAGGCTGGTCTGGATCCATGCTGGTCGCAAACCCATTATGTTGGTTTTGTCATGACACGGCTCATATATATACCATATATATACATGTAAATATTGTGACCAAATTATACTCGTACAAAAAAGTATCGTCGGGTGTTCTAGATTCGATCCTATCCTCGATTCAACACCATATAGATCTATAAATGTTTCAAATCATCAAAGTAAATTACGTCTCAATTAATAGATACATAGTGCATCGATCTTGTACTGTAATAACACTGTAAAAATTACTTAAGAGTATTGAATCTTGGTCATCCTTGGATAAATTAAATAAACATTAGAACAATATTGGAAACAAGAAGTTCTAATAAATGTTGTTGATCTTGATTATTTACATATGCATCAAATTTCACACAAAGATGTACTATATACAAGTAATATTGGCGATATGACAAAGAACCTGCATGCGTATATTTGTGTAACGAATTATGTGAGAAATCAAAACAGTGAAATCAAAACTTTAAAATTATTCGAAAACAATAAGCATTCAATAAAACATAAAAAAAATCTTTTTAAAAAATATAATACAGCAAAAAAAAACTGAATATGAAAATAACCACAGTAACAATAACTTCACATCGGTCCTATGCCTTTACTTTTTACTCCTCCGCTTTTACATAAATCAAACTTTCATAATAATAAATTTCAATGACCATCGCATTGTCAAAACGATTTTCCAAATATGCCAATATTTTTTATGTTTATAAGTATACAGAATTTCCGTGGACTCGAGTGTCCACTTTCTTTTGCCTCACAGTACATGTATATGGCAAAACCAAGAGCGTCTTGTAAGCGTTTCTCAGATACTTTATTATTAATCCGGTATTTTCAGATGAATTATTATCTATTTCAATTTCTTTCAATAATTTCCGGTACACGATACAACGAATTTTCCACAATTATGGTTTTGATATAAAACCAAAACTGAAACCTGAAGGATCATCTTTTTCAAAGAAAATTTCTATATAACATCTTATATTAAAGTCTTTTTTTACAAGAAATATTCATTTAATATCAATAATGGCAAATTAACAACACCAAAGAAACCAATATATCTCTTTTTAAAGAATACAAACAAAAATGAGTCACAACCAATAATGTCAAAAAAAAAAGCTGCAAAAATAAAACACAGCAATTGCATATTAATAACCTTTAACAATTTTGATTGAAAAAGTAATTCTGTATATAAATAGGCCTTTATCACGGTGCCTTTATATAGTCATTTAACTACATTTTGCATCAACAAGCGGGGGCCGCGCTCGACGTTTTCTTACATCTAAAGTGAAGAATATTGTAGTAAATTATCTCTGAGAAAACATGATACTCTTTAACAAATTATGATTCAAATTTCATATTAGACCTATATAGTCAAGTTCCATCAAAGGTCAAAGTCACATTTGAATTAATCATCATGTCAGCTTTGTCATATGTGTTCTTTTGTCCAAGAATGACTCAAATTCATAGCCAAGTTATAAAAATTTGAGATAATTTCAACAATTTGACATTGATGGTAAAGATCATTTAAAGGTCAAGGTCATATAAAAATATTTCAAAATGTCGGTTTGGTCTTATTTTTACTTTTGTCCATGTATCAATCAAATCTATAAATAAATAATAAAGTAATGAGAATCTATACAAACTTAAATAATTTGACATTGAATGCAGTCAGAATAAGCCAAAATGTCGGGTTTGTCTTATATGTTCTTCTCTCTAAATATAAATCTAATTTGTAAAGAAATTACAAAGTTATGACAATTTAAGCAAATTTCAATATTTGACCTTGTCGGTCACGATCAATTTCAGGTCAAGGTCATATCAGAATAATTCAACATATCGGTTTTGTAATATGTGTTCCTTTGTCCAAGTATAATTCAAATAAGTAATTTATTACAAAGTTATAACATTTTAAGCAAATTTCAATATCTTGACGGCCAAGATCAAATAAATGTCAATGTCACCTTTCAATTATTCAACATGTCGTTTTTGTCATAAGGTTTCTTTTGTCCAGGTAGTGACAGTTATGACAATGTAAGCTTATTTTAAAACTTAAATGTCAATGTCATATTTGAATAACTAAATGCGTCAATTTTGTTATAATTAAGTGTTCTTTTGCTTATATATAAATCAAATCCCAAAATAAATAACAAAGATATGGCCAACTGTAGCAATATCCACTAATTTAACCTTAAGTGTCAATGTCAAATTACGATCAAGGTCAAGTAAATCTTTTCTAATGTCTTGTCCCCCAGTGTACCAATTATAGCAACAACTGTTAAATTACAATAATCTGACCTTCATGGCCAAGGTCATTTATAAGTCAAGGTCAAATTGAATTTGATCTTTTTTTTATAAATTGAAATATTGTCCTTAACAGTTTTATCACGTGGTCAATAGTTTTGGTAATGGTTAGTAACGGTAATGACAACGTCAGATATCCACGGTTGATTAACCCGAACATAACATACAATCATAAATGTTAATGGTCTGGCCGTGGGTATCCGACGATAGGTAATGGTGGCGCCCATAATTTTGAAATGAATCTTGTTTTTGTCGCCGTCACTTCTATTTTTGTAATTTAATGTGGCCCATTTTCCAGCAAACATTATATTACCAAATTTATATCCATTAAAGCTGTGGTTTGTTCGCAAACCCTGCAGAGAAATTCAAGTATTGTTGGTCACCACCCTACTTCTTGTGTATCTGCCGCGAGAGATTTTATTCTATAGTTGCTTGTAATTGTTCTTCAAGTTATGTCCCATTTTTTAAAGAAAATTGCACTTTGGTTACTTATTGGTGCATAACAAAATATATTTTATATAACATAGTTGTCAACTTTGCATGATGTAACATAAATAATTTGCCAAAAAGCTAAGTAAGGAAAAGATGGCACTGCTATATGACCAAAGAGGTTACATTTTAAAACTGTAAGGGGGAAGCTTTTGGAAAACGAAAAAAATACCATTTTTGAGGCTTAATGGGCCTTTAATTGTTTCAAATTCCATTACGTATTCAATTATCAAAAAACGTTACTGCCATTAAAGAATATTTTATACCAAAATAGCCCAAAATTCTGAATGACAGTGTCACGTGAATCTGTGGGCGGAGCGATCTATGTCAGTTGGCACCCACTTGAAATTACATATAACAATTTAGATAATAGCATATACAGAATATTTGTAAGTAAAAGAAAACTAAATGTTAAAAAAAACACTAAATATATACAATGTACAAATATATACAATGTACGTCGTTTTTGTACCAAAAACAAAACAAAACAAAAACATCTACTATACAATATACATAACAACAAACTTTACATGTTTTGAACGCAACTTGTTTATGGTGAATAGTAGCATATTTAGCCGTATCAGACGTTTCTAAAGTTTATTTATCATTTTCAGATATTTATATTCACGTCCAGGGGCTTCTGATTACATAAAACAATATAAACATTATCAACATTACATTTAATTCAAGGATTTATTCATCTCCGAGTATGACATTTTTCAACATATTCCTAAAACTGATCCGGGTAAAAAAATTCAGCTATGCTTAAAATAATAACAAATCATGCAGAGAATCCAACACTGAATTAAATTTGAAAGTTGCACTGATCCGATAAAAATGCAATGGAATCTACGAATTTAAGAAACTATATAATGATAAGAATACTTCAAAAAGCTAGACTGGGTAAATGTGGTATCAAATTTGGACGAGAAAAGACCGCGTTGAAGAATACACATTTTGCATTTCACAGTAGATTATATTTTATCTATAAAGTGTTTTCAATTCCAAGAAACTGTAAGATGTTTATCAAGAGTTGGAAAGCCGATGATAGTTTTAAAGAAATAATGCATCAGAAGATAATGATGAAATGTTGCACTTGCTTCTCCAACGTTAGTCACGACATTGACGGCTGTACCTCAAAGATAATAAAGCAGGATACAGAAATAGTGCTCCGATATGTGCTTTATATGTATATGTCATCTTGATCTATTCACAACGTCAAATTTCGATCTAAATATGTCTTTTGTTTTCTATATAAATGTTGGTATTTCTATAGCTGCTATAGCAATTTTGTTTCATAAACCGGCATTTTAATTTCTCTTTAGCTGTTTTGTTAATGTTATTTTACCGAAGTCATTGAATTACTTCCGATAATGCCATGTGCCTTCTCAGCGGCATGCACGCCTTGGAGCCCGTGAGAAGATAATCGTAGGTATGATTAACCTAAATTTATGGTCGCCACCGGAAACCCACATGGGCGACTACAACATAAGACCGCAAGTGAATTTACTTTATGAAAGTAAGTAATACAACGGATACAGGAGTTCATCAAATTCAAGAAAAACTTGTTCTCTAAAGTGAAAGTGTACAGTGCAATTACAAGGAACCTTGGTTTTTAAAGTCTCATCCGAAAGACTTGTAAATAATTCTTATCGGATTAATAACGGATTGTACTTGTGACCCTTGATTCAGTCCAGTACTTCTAAATAATGTTGCCTGCTCCATGTATAATAAAAGTAATGTAAGAAAGAACGCTTTTCAATCACTTAAAAATTAATATATAAATGACTAACAACAGATCCGTGCTAATGGGAAGGAAAATGCCCTTTACCTGTTTAATTTCTTAAAAGGACTTATCCTGCTTTCATTTAGGGACAGCCCAATGTCATTTAAATGAAAATTTTAGTAAGCCGGTAAACAGCATAGAGCCTGGTCAGACTGCACTGACGTGAAATGCTGCCCTGATTCTTTTTACTGGTTCAAAGTGTTTGAGGTTAAGCAAATTATCAAATAAACTTACAATACAGTTTTGTTTGAAGATCAATGTTAAATACAGTGTATTCTTCAGAATTCGAGTAATAATATAACAAAGGGAAGATGAAATGATTTTTGAAACAAACACGTGTTTTCAACAAGTAGCAGAAATATTAAATCTTTAATGATAATAGGTCTACATTTAAAGCATTTTCATATGCACATCTGAATATTAAAGTAAAATAGAATCGCTATATTCTAACGAAAGACTTCTTAAACCAATCAAACCGTTTAAAACATATTTTATACTTATTGTTATACTAATTATCAAATTAATGACTGTTTTAAATATCTCTCTGCATAACTGTTGAAATAATACGACTACTGTAAAACGTTCTATTGTAACATTATTTTGACAATGAAATAAAATTGAGGTTATTTCCATCAGGATATGTAGGAAACATATATATCGTATATATATATTACAGAGTACTAGAAAATGAAAAAAGAATGTGCTTGCTCTTCCAGGTAACATTTCTAAATACTGGGTTTGCTCACGTTTTCGCGGTGCTGAAAAATGTCTTTCATCAGATGAGTCACGTGATTTAAAAAAAGATGTCGTTTCACTGCCTATATGAATGCTATGACATTTGCCGATATAAACGAAGTTGTACATTCAAAGCTATTATTAGTAAAAGGACAAAATTAAATGTAATTCCTCACAGACGAGAATATCCTGTTCCCGCGTAAATGTTTAGCAGGTAAAGTAGCCCTAATGACAGAAGCTAGGTGAAGCCTTCAATAGTTACTCTATAGCCAACATGTTCCGGTTTCATAATGTGAAATATTCAATATATGTGAACATTTACAGAAGTTTTGGTCGGGTAAATACATTTTTCATCCATATCAATCAAAGCATCTGCAATACTTGTGCACGATTAAAATTGTGGTAATTTTAGAAAGGAATTGTTTGTTTGTGCTTCTTATCAATCAATATAAAATCAGTTACAAAGCCTAACACGTGTTATATAGGGTAACAAATTTGTGCCAGACAAAAATCAAGCCACTGAAAAAATCAAGCCTTTAACATATCGTATCCAAAAAAAGTATTCAACTTGGTTTGAAATTTAATTGATTTTTCCTACTAGACATAAAAGTTGAGCACAAAGATTTTAAGAATCTGAAATTTTTTATTTATGTAATATTTAATGAATCAAAACTAAATTTGTCCTAAGTAAGTTTCATTAATGAAGATATTTTTCAAAGAATATAAAAATGCAGGTTTACAAACGTTTCAAAGAATAAAGATAGTCCTATCAACTTTAGTAGTCTTATCTTTTTTAATGTGTTGATTATTTTAAGCCTGTTTACTGTGTATTTTGCTAATCATTGAATATGTTTGAGATTAGAATATGTAACAAAATATTGTACTAATATTATCTTAATTTACATCTTACATAACACAGACTGAAATGTTGTTATAACGTTTCTGTGCTTGCTTGATTCTAAATCATGCTGACATTGACAGAAAACTAGCCTTACTGTTTCGGGGAGACATCAGCTACAATCACTTCGTTAATTATTTCAGGCACGGCCCTGCACCCAAACAGAACCAACGGCCCTTTGTAATCAAGCTGTTTAGCTTCTGCTTAAAAAGTCACCAAGTCAAAACGAAACCAAATTCTTTCAAAACTTATTAAAACAAAGAAATAGTTTAAATAGTTTAAGTTTATATTTATTTATATAAACAGATTCTTTTGAGCGTAAGTGTAAATAACTGAAAATAAAAATAAACTGAAAATCAGAAAATATTAAATTTGCAACGTTTGATACGTATAAATTTGGACTAACATTAAGTTGCCAGTTACTAGTAGATGGAAAACAAGGCAAAAATGTAAAACATACTGTGAAAATTAAGGAATGACCAAAGGGATACTCGACTTGTCCTTTAGCTTTTCGAGTCCATTTCTTAATAAAAAAGACAAGCATTTCTTTTCCTCGGCAGGTCCACCCTTAAGTTTATAGTCCCCAGCATTAAGCATAGAAACCACTTTGATAGAGTCACCATCAATGGAAGGCATACATATGATAGCTCCACTATCACCTGGCTCAGCAAATATACCATTTACATCACCAGGTAACGGTTCTATTAGCAGGAGATAATCTTCTACGTCCGTGCTAGACAAAGTGAAGTCACTTGAGCAAAATATACCATGTGACAGTCCAGACTTTGCACCAAACTTGTACACAAATTTCTTTCTTAACTGTGCCACAGAGTCTTGTGCAATTTGAGCAGACCTATTAAACCCGTTATCGTCTTTCATTTTTCTGATGCAATGTTTTACAAAGTCTTCGTTCACGGTAACGGCAGCTATGTCGATGACAGACATTTCTTCATCTCCCGAGCAGACAGTCAAACGTTTTGTACTTTTTCCAATTATTTTCAGTTTCATGCCTCTATCGGGAATAAAAACATCATGTTCCTCTTTGTTTGGATTCTGTACAACATGAGCACATGTGAGAACGTACAACTTTTTAGAGTCGTTTTCTGCAAAGCAACCAAGTGTCCCTTCTCTATAGCTAAATCTGTCCTCTGGGAATGGACTCTTGATCAGTTTTCCGTTTTCATGTTGAATATTTGCCATCAGTTTCACAGGTTTATTTTCGACCGTCTTGATTTGGTATGGTTGTGAGAATCCGTATTTTTGCATTAACATTGGAATGTCTTCTGTAAATGTCCCTGTGTCTCTATTTACATGTATTTCAATGTAATCGTACACTCTACCTATCCCATACACATCTCTCAACCTTGAAAAAAAGAGGCCAACATATTAAAACATATTCTGGTTCAAATAATTTTCAAATATATCAAGAATTTGTTTTAGTGAAATTAAAGGTTAAAAAGATACTCAAAATATGTTGATGCCCTTGAGATATACAGTATTTGTTTTCAACAAACTGCAAAATATTTTTAATATCATTTATTTATCTTCCTGAAATTAACTACTAGGCTACATACTAGTATTCAAAGTAAAGTAAATATGACTATCAAAGTTTAAATCAACAAGAGTAACATTTAAGTGAATCGGCCATGTTTATGAGTAGGTGCAGAAGCAGTAACATTGGAGAGTACTTTTTATTGCATATTAGAATTAGGATTATTTACATTTTACACCGATTTTAGGAAACAATCTGTCTCATACCGCCGTGTAAGACAAGAAGTGTGCATGAAATGACTTATTCCTGCGCCCATTTTATAATTGAAATCATTTATCAGAACACACTCATTTGTAAATTCATGCGCTACTATAAGAAATATTAGCTAAAGGAAAAAGAAAAAGTTTTAGTTACTTTCCTCCAAAATATTGTTTCAATGTAAAATGCAAGAAGAAGAATCAAACACCGACTATCGTCACAGACGGGAATGCCTATCTAGAGGAAATTCGACAAAGCTTCGTTACTAGAGTCAACAGTTACCCTCGGCTACATGTAGATATTTCTGTCTGTACCGGTAGCCGATGGAAGATCTTTATAGTATTTTAACTTATTACAAATTGAAAGAATAAAAGTTCATCTCAAAAATACATTAAATACAAGTGTAATACATGTAGCTACTTACTTTAAAATGGCCTGTTTAAGTTCCATTGGAATATCCGGTATCAATGGTGTTGGTTCATATTTTTCAGTTATTGTTTGTTCTAAATAACCCTCGATTTCGAACATCATCTTGCCCATAACAATGATAATTTGTTGAGCAGAATCCATGGTCTTTTCAACATCATTTATGAGTTTAGACATGTCATTCTGTAAAGGGTAGACAATGAAGTCAAATTTGAATGAAACGTATCGTATAAAATACTCGTGGCGGCTTGCACCAAACTTTCCCTTTCCCATGTTTGCTTTCCTTTTATGCGTCTCCAATATTTCTTCGTAATCTTTACTGAATTCATTCAATTTTCTCAAATGATGCTTCGTATTTCTTGAAACAGATTCGATTGCCTTATGTTCAAACTCTATTTCCTCAAGAAGTAGATTAACAATCCATGATGGTATATTGTACCTCACTGAAAGTGGCTCGACAATCGCGCACTTAACTAGTCTGGCTATTTTCTTGAGTAACTGATGAAGAAATTTATCATCCATGCTTAATCCTTCGGTTTCCTTCGATTCGTCTCTTTCAGCTATTTTCCTCATATCAGCCAGGCCTATGTCATCTCGTAATAAAGCCTGAATAGATTTCACAACAAGATCAGTACGAAGAACTTCCTCATCTTTATGCTGAAACTGTTTTGTCTTCTTTACAAAACGTTCAAGATACACCATAACTTTGTGAAAACCGGCAATTAACATGGTTTCTAAGTGTTCTGATATTTTACTGCCAAGAACTGTACTATCATGCAAGCCAAAGATCACTCTGCCTTCGGGTATTTGTATATCTGTGCCTTGAAGTTTGGTGTGTATCATTTTATAAACTTCGACACGGAAAGAATCTTGCTCTTTAACGGTGTGATTGTGTTCCACGTCTATAACAACGAACATGTCCTCAAACACATGTTTGTTTCCTTTTACGATGTCATTATCGAACGTCTCTATTGCTTCGCGGATGCTCTGGAAAAAAGATACTAAATTAACTTACAGTTAAGTTCCTGATTACATCTCAGTCATGGACTTTTTATAACTAGGTAGGTAGAATAATGTAGGTAATCATAAAAGGCATGTTGTCATCTTCATGTTATTTCCGCTAAAATATGATAAACAAGATCAAAAAGGAAAGGCAGTGTTCAATGAACGCAACCCCCATAAGCTAAGCTTCCTAATTTACTAAAGTTTATATATGTTGCAGGTTCAAAGACTTGTTAGAAAGATTAGCTGTACATACTTGAGATAGGATTATATAACAATTGTATGTACTCAAAATGGTGATAATCCAAATAATTTGAAAGTAGAAACTGATAAAAGATTTGCTTTAAATGTTTGTCTTAGATACTGTAAATTAATTTGAACTGTATCTGTTAAGAAAAAGAACCAAAAAAGTACTTGTTTGGCCCCTGGTCTATAAGAAAGTTGGTGATGATTAACTATAAGATTTGTAAGATTTAAGAAATTGTTCAACAACCTCCCTTGTTTGCACAAGACCATCCATTAGTTCATTTGGTGGGAATAGTATTATCCATTTTCTAAAGTTACAAAGGGTTGAAAATTGGATGTTGCCTAAGCTGGTTCTAGGAGGTGTGACATATGTTGAACCATTTATTATGATCTTATTCCCCATGAAATGTTTTTTTCAACGTTCATTTCATTGGTCCCCCTTTCCAAATAGTTCTGATATCTTAAAACATTTAGTGACATAAATGCAGCTGGCAAAACACTACTGAAACATTGTCCATTAATATGATATGTGTCAGTGTTTTTCAGTGTGACCGTCAACATAGTATGAGAAGACAGTAAAGAGAGCAGACGTTGATATACGTCAACCACACATCAATGACTGATTAAGAATAGAAAACAGAAAAAAATGTTTTTTGTTATCTAAAAAGTTTCACTTCCATCTCTTGGGAAAATAGACATAAATACCAGGAATAATATGGTGAAATGAAATCTACAATATATATATAGTTTAATGTAAATGAATATACAGCTGATAGAAATGTGTGTACAGCTGGTAGATATGCAAAACCACTAACTACATGCACATAAATGAAATATATTTAATATGAGAATTAATTCATCTTCATATTTAGGACTTCCAATTAATTAATGTATATTCAGACTAGACCAAATGGCAAATACAATAGATCAGAGGAGGTTAAATCAAAAGGGAACTTGAATGAGTTAATATTATATACCCTTTTTATTATAATGAATAATTATGTCAGAAGAAATTATCAAAATTAAAAAAAATATATTATATCTAAAAACGCTTAATATTTGTTTATAAATAAGAGAGCACACACATGCACGAAAGAACCATTTTCTTTTATAAATAAAGTATTTAATTTAGTCTTTTTTCCCCATTACTTTGCATCACATATTGATATGTGCAATGTTATTGTTATAGAATACATCCTGGAATTTTGAAATTAAGTCAGTCATTTCAAAAATATGTCCTTTAAAAAGTTGTGGAAATATAAGTTGTACCTGATACATTGTTTTTGTTTAATTTATAACTTAATTTGTAACTTTGAATTTCAAGCAAATACAAAGTATTTACTGTGAAAATTTTACTGTATATAAGTACATTTTTGTTCCAGTATTTACAGTCAGTAACTTTAATTCACTCAATCAAGTAATTGAAAAGTACCTGTTAACTGTTCTACTCAATTCACAGGACCCCTACTATTAAGTTTTGAAAGTTTAAAGAGTAAACTTGCAATTTTTCAGAACTTTTGTTATAATACAGCACTAGTAACCTGTTCTCCACAAAACATGACATATCCAAATACACTTAATCACCTATATATATATTAATTATTAACATGTTTACAGAGTTTAATAAACCTAGATTTTAAAATAATTTAATTCCTTTTTGTCAATCTGTAACAGATTATATTTTTGTTACATCAGAATTTGTCTGTCAAACACTCTATGCAGGACACCAGTCCTCTCTTGATTTATGTTTGTTTTATTGCAAAATACAAATAATTTTAATATATTAAAATGTTGTCAAATAAAAAAATAAAGTTATTTAACACAGTCTATGACACTTATAAAACCACAGATTATGCCTGTGACATGTAAAATACATGTAGAAACAGATCATTTATAACTTAAAATATGAAATATGATAACAACAAAACTACATCATTTCTTAATTTTTCCAGAAAACATTTAAAAATCACTTGGGATGGTCATATTTGTCATATTTTTCACTATTGATAAATTGGAAGCATGCACCTTTATGTCATCTTTATATCCAAAAAAAACAACAACAGCAAAATAATGATGTCTTTAATCTCTACAAAAAAATCATCAACATTGCTTGTTACTTTTAGTATTTTTTATTCATAATTGAGCTTTTAAGGCCTTAGTTGGACTATTTCCATTTCTATGCTTTTGATACTATGATCTTATATAAAAGGTTTGCATTATCCCCAGATAACATATTCATCAATCTAGCATACAAACTGCTGTGGGATCCACATTTCCAGGCATCCAGAGGGATATATGAATGAACAGATTGTTGTTGTTGTTTTTTGTTTGTTTTTTGCTTTGTTGCATTTAAAGTCTCACAGACAATCAGCTGTGGAGTGACCTAATTTGCTCTTCTTACATTATTGCAGGTCCAAACAGGTACTAGATATAAACTATGAGTATGACCATTAGTAGATTAGATGAAAAGCTTTTATAATAATTAACATGAAAGAATCCACAGTCCCAGACAGTAATTTGGGGTAGGTGGTCTGAAATTTGTAAGCTTTGCATACCACTCAAAAACAGTCACCCCACGTACTGACTGAGTTCTCTTCTGTGAATTGGACTTACTAGCAAATATCCAATTTCCTTATTATAATATAAAGTAATATAGCAATATTGATAACAGTTGTTCCAGACAATTTCAAAGGTGCTGATTAGACCTGATCTCCCAGTCAGTTACACTTCATATTAAACTAAAATTCTATCCATTAATTAAGTAAAGAAGTTTAGAATTACATACCTCTAATCCACTCTGATTCAGTCGCTCTGTTTTTGTGTAACATATGTACAATGATATTCTTGATGGCTCTTTCAGTTCTGAGAATTTCTCTTCTGCTAATGGTTTTGTTGAGACAAGGATGTTAGCAAGGTCAATGTCATTTTGTCCAATAACACATATGGACAATGCATTTATAAATTTGTCATCAATATCATCTATTTCAATCATCAACTTGTCAACAAGAAAACTCTTTGGAAATGCACCTGTAAAAGTATACAATGTGAAATGAAACCAAAGAAATGTTTGCAAAGGATAATTCATTGTAAAAGTAAAAGGATGTGATTATAGGGAATATTGAAAGAGACAGAAGTCACTATGCTATTCTGATGGGTTGTAGGCCCCTATCACTAAAGTTGATCAAGCAACCTATTGGCTTACAATTTTATGCAATCAACAAGACTATATATAGAAGACATTCAAGTTTTTTTACATGAGTGGTGATACCCACAACTGAAAAATGATAATTTTCATACCACTCAATGAAAATAAATCCTTTATTTATAGAAGAAAGGTTAATTATATACTTTTTTCTCTTTTTTGACCTAACAATTCTAAAGACTACCAATTTAATTTTGTGTAGTGGCTGAATTTAGAAGAAAGTAGTCCAGCAAGACACCAGTGAAAATACAGAATATAGAAGCTATGATTCATGGTAGTGAAAAATAATTTTTTTACAGAGAAAATATGGAAATGAAAATACACATTTTTTCCATCAATTTATCTATATAGTTTATTTACAAGTATATAATAAAGAACCTTATTAGTATGATTTCAAGACGGGTAAATGAAAATTATTATATATAAGTGAATACATATCAATACACATTTATAAGGTAACAAGTATTACAAAATGTAAAACCAAATCAGTCCAGTTTTATGTTTATTTCATCAGAAACCGTACCAGTATAATAAGATTGGTTTAATTAGCTACTGGTATACATCTATTAAACTTTCACTTTTCATGTAAGTAAAAAACCTACAATAAAGGATACAGACTCAAATCTAGAATGTTAATAAATATATGAAACTGGTCTGTGTTGCTAGATAGTGTGAGCATAATGCGTACACTGAATGCTGCCTAATTTCCTTGTTGATCTGGTTTACAATATTTTTATAATCTTTTTTGGCTTACCATTGATGAAATGTTTGTTTAACCATTACTGATCAAGGCTTTTGGTTGTAACGGTTCAATGTAAGGTAATAAATATTCTGTCACATGCATACTTGAATTAGATTGAAATCATTGTGTAATACTTAACTAATGAAGATATACAAGAGGGTCATGATGGAGACTTTATTGCTCAAATGGGTAAACAGTTATGTCAATGTTCTCAGAGAAAAGGCCTCATTTTAAGGACTGTTTCATAACATAAACATGTTAAGCCAGAAGAAGTCAGTTTGATGTAATTTTATACACTAGAAAAGCAAAATATGCCAGAGAATTTTTACCTTTATACCAAATATTAAATATTGAGGTCTATTAACACAGGCTTTGTTCCAGGGAAAGGAGGCTATTTTTGACCTTGTCCACAGTGAATGGCAAAGGTTAATGTTTAGTGCCAATGTTCCATATATCTATAGAAGATATATCTAGCTAGAAGATATGGGTAAATACGCACTATCACAGGATAATCTTAATTTAAGCTAGACAGTTACCCCTTGGATAAGTCAAATTTCCACTCATAGGCAATGCTTTAAGAAATTTGGTGCAAGTGTACCAGGCAATGCACTAACACATAGCCTTGTCTTTTCTGACATATAGATTTGTTTTTATATATGCACCTTTGTAACACTACATGTTTGTTGTATTGATTTTCATTGGATTTATAATCAAGCTCTTTATATAATACTATTACACACAGCTGCTGTAAATTCAAATTGTGAAGAAATTTTCAATTTTCCTCAGATAAAAGAATTGTTCTGAGTAAATTTTCTATAAAGACTTACAAGGAATTATATGGCAATATATAAATGTTTGTTTGCATTATATAACCCTCAGTTAGTTACTTAGGTTATATAAGCTAATGGGTTATTATAGCATGTCAGAAGAAAATATGTTCATGTCAATAAAATATATTATGTTAAGTAAGTGGTCCCATTAAATGAGGCAAATTTTATGCCCAGACTCAGACAAACTTGGTATTGCTACATTATAGACAATGCTACATGTCAAATTTCTAAATTCTAAGACTAACAAATTAGCAATATAATTGTATGTCATTTATAAGGAGCTCCAATGACATTAAAAAACCTAAAAACCTAAAATTTGAAAATCTTATAATTATGGAGTAACTGGGTCAGTTACAGAAGAATATCAAAAAGATAATAACAAAATATGTATTTAGAACTAAATTGAAAATCAATACAAAGGGTGATTTTGAACATGATTTGAGTAAAAGGTGTTTAAAAACTTTTCTTTTAAAGTTATTTTGCACTATAACAATGACTGTTTTGGAGAGAAAAAAAAACAGTGAGCAAATGTTCTGTAACTTTGTAGACAAGTTATTGAAAAAGACTTTCATCAAATGGTATAAAAATCTAGAAAAAATATTTCCTTTCCTGTAAATAACAACAACAAAAGTAACCCCTATATGTCGCCTTTTTCAAGGCGACACAAAAAAATCTAAGACATACAGCATAATGAGTATTTTGGTATGGGTGATTCTGAAGCAACAAACATTATGTACATGTACATGTAAAATGCCATTATTACAATATTTTCTTCATAATTTGTACATGACTTCAGTGGTTAAAACAGTAAATAGTTCATAATTAACAAGAAGGCCATGAATATAGACAAGGAAAATGTAATATTGTAAACTATAAGCGAAAGCAGATATTAAATCTAAATCTTTAACTGTTATCACAAAGTTCATATTTGTATCTGAAATAGTGCAAGTGTAAAAACATTACTGGTTGCTTTTGCTATGGGAGAACAATAGTTACTGAAGAAGACACTGGTTGATATACAAAATTTGTGGTTTCCTTGGAAGTCACTGACTGCTGTGAAATTCAATGGTTGATTCACATGTTGCTAAGCAAAGCAAATGTTTGCTATAGTATTCACTGGCTGCTATGTAAACAAGAGGGCCATGATGGCCCTAGATCGCTCACCTGAATTATCAAACTCATCCAAACAATTACCTAGACAAGCATTCTGACCAAGTCTCATGACAGGTGAGTCAAAAATGTGACCACTACAGTGTTAACAAGGATTATCCATATTTGAGCAGTGCGACCTAGTTTTTTTTACCCAGGTGACACATATTCAAACTTGACCTAGAAATCATCAAAACAAACTTTCAGACCAATTTCCAGGATACTTGGATCAAAACAGTAGCAACTAGAGTGTTAACAAGATTTTTCTATTTTTAGCTCGGTGTACCTAGTTTCACATGCGATTTCGAACTCATCCAAGCAATTACCTAGACAAGCATTCTGACAAGTCTCATGACAGGTGAGTCAAAAATGTGACCACACTACAGTGTTAACAAGGATTATCCATATTTGAGCAGTGCGACCTTAGTTTTTTACCCAGGTGACACATATTCAAACTTGACCTAGAAATCATCAAAACAAACTTTCAGACCAATTTCCAGGATACTTGGATCAAAACAGTAGCAACTAGAGTGTTAACAAGATTTTTCTATTTTTAGCTCCGGTGACCTAGTTTCACATGCGATTTCGAACTCATCCAAGCAATTACCTAGACAAGCATTCTGACCAAGTTTGATGATAATGGAGTCGAAAATGTGACCACTAGAATGTTAACAAGGTTTTTCCATATTTGGGCGGTGTGACCTAGTTTTTTTCATCCAAGATGACCCATGTTCGATCTTGACTTAGAAATCATCAAAACAAACTTTCAGACCAATTAACAGAATATTTGGATCACAACAGTAGCCACTAGAGTGTTAACAAGATTTTTCTATTTTTAGCTCCTGTGACCTAGTTTTTCATCCGAGATGTCCCATGTTCGATTTATTCCCAGCAATGACCTAGACAAGTTTCCTGACCAAGTTTGATGACAATTGAGTCAAAATTGTGACCACTAGAGTGTTAACAAGGTTTTTCTATTTTTAGCTCCTGTGACCTAGTTTTTCATCCGAGATGACCCATGTTCGAACTCATCGGAGTTATTACCTAGACAAGCATCTTGATCAAGTTTGATGATGATTGATGCAAAAATGTGACCGCTAAAGTGTTAACAAGGTTTTTCTATTTTTAGCTCCGGTGACCTACTTTTTCATCCGAGATGACCCATGTTCGAACTCATCCAAGCTATCAACTAGATAAGCATCCTGACCAAGTTTGATGATGATTGATGCAAAAATGTGACCGCTAGAGTGTTAACAAGGTTTTTCTATTTATAGCTCCGGTGACCTAGTTTTTCATCCGAGATGACCCATATTCGAACTCATCCGAGCTATTATCTAAACAAGAATCCTGACAAAGTTTGATGATGATTGGGTCAAAAATGTGACCACTAGAGTGGTCACAAGGTTTTTCTATTTATAGCTCCTGTGACCTACTTTTTCATCCGAGATGACCCATGTTCGAACTCATCCGAGCTATCACCTAGACAAACATCCTGACCAAGTTTGATGATGATTGGGTCAAAAATGTGACCTCTAGAGTGTTCACAAGGTTTTTCTATTTTTAGCTCTTGTGACCTAGTTTTTCATCTGAGATGACCCATGTTCGAACTCATCCGAGCTTTCAACTAGATAAGCATCCTGACCAAGTTTGATGATGATTGAGGCAAAAATGTGACCGCTAGAGTGTTCACAAGCAATTGTGGACGGCCGGACGGACGACGGACGACGGACATTCATCGATCCTAAAAGCTCACCCTGAGCAAGCTCAGGTGAGCTAAAAAGTCAATGTCACTGGTTTCTATGGAAATTAACAGTTTGCTATGAAAAAGTCAATGGCTGCTATGAAGTCACTGGCTGATATATAAGTCAATGGTTTGCATGGAAAGTGAATGGTTGTTATTGAAAGTCAATGGTTGCTATGAGACTCACTAATTGCTATTTGAAGGCACTGTTTACTACGGGAGTCAATGGTTGTTGAAGAAAGTCACCAGTTGCTATGGAAGTCTATGGTTGCTTTGGAAATTCAGTGGTTGCTATGGAGGTCACTGGTTGCTATGGTAAGTCAATGGTTTCTATGGAAGTCAATAACTGCTATGGTAAGTCACTGGTTGCTATGGAAGTCACAGGTTGCTATGGAAGTCAATGGTTGCTTTAATAGTAAGTGGTTGTTATGGAAAGTCACTAGTTTGCTATGGAAAGTTCATGATTGCTGTGGAAGTCAGTGGTTGCTATGGAAAGTCAATGGTTACTATATGAGTCACTGGTTGCTATGGAAAGTCATGGGTTTGCTATGAAATACTATAGTTGCTATAGAAATAACTGGGTTTTATGTAAAACAATGGTTGCTATGAAAAAGTTGCTTTGTAAGGTCAATGGTTGCTATGGAAAGTCATTGGTTGCTATGGAAGTCAGTGGTTGTTATAGAAAGTCACAGGTTGTTATTAAAATGTATTGCTGCTATGGAAAGTCAATGGTCGCTATGGGAGTCAATGGTTACTATGGAAAGTCACTGGTTGCTATGAGAAGTCACATTATAAGAAAATCTATGTTTCCCCAGGGTGGGCCAATTTTGATTCCTGGACTTTAATTTGAAAAAAAAAATTTAGGGTTCACCTGACTATGTATGTTTCATGCTAAATATCGTAACATACAGCCCTTGCAGTTTTCAAGAAGGAGATTTTTCAAGTATTTACTATATCAGGAAAAGTCATGGACCCCTGGGGGTCAATTTTGACCCCAGGGCTTTTATTTGAACAAACTTTGTAAACACCCACCAGAAGATGTTTCATGCTACATATCTAAGCTCTAGCTCTTTGGATTTTTTACAAGAAGATTTTTTGTTAGTTTGAATACCTATAGTCCTATATATGTGTAAGGGAAATCATTCACACCCTGGGGTGGGGCCAAATTGACCCCAGGGCATTTACTTGGTAGACACCCGCTAGAAGATGTGGTTCTTGCTAAATATCTAAGCTCTAGCTCTTTGGATTCTTTTTTTTTTAAAGAAAACTTTTTAAGTTTTTTCTTTCAGTTGCCATGGCAACCAAAGCTTTCAATGGAATTCAATTCTTTCAACAATTTTTAAAGGTGATCTCCAAAGGAATATTCCTGTGAAGTTTACGGACAGAAGCCGAAAGGACGCCAGACAAATTGCAATCACCAAGGCTCACCTTGTCACTTTGTGACAGGTGAGCTAAAAATATGAAATAAAACATATAGAGCTCAAGTTACCTGTCAGTCTTTTGAATCTTGGTATAAGATCATGATATCTCCTTTGAAAGTAATGTACCCTTGGGTAAACTCTCAATGTTTTTACGGTGTGGCGTTTTGGACCTCTTAAGGTTAAGGAACTCATCTGAAATATAACAAGTACATGAAAGTAAATACCCAAAACGGATTAAACTTTTATAAAATTATTTTTACTGTTTCTATTTTCTAATTTTAATTGTAACCTTCATGTTCCATATTTAAATACTTTAGAGATAGCCTTGATACATGTTTATTTTTAATGTAAGACCATACAGCATATTTCTAGGAGTGCCCTGAGACAAAAAAACAAAGTACATGTATATGACAATGCAAATTGCAATAATTTGACCTTGATGTTCAAGCTCAAATAAGGTCAAGGTCATATTTGAATAAATAAGGGTTCCTTTGTCATAGTATCAATCAATTCCATAAATAAATTACAAATTAAGGTCAAGGTCAACTTCAACAAGAGCCATGTTAGCATGACCATCCCCGCCGAATGTGTTTCGCATTGTAAGAATGTATATGTAGCAGAGCATAATAATTAAAGCTAAAGAGGTCTTTTGGTAATGAAAACTGATGGCTGAAGTGATTACAGATGTGAAACCTATGTGAATACTGATGGCTGAAAATAACAAAGGGCAATAACTGAAAAATAATGCAGGGTAGGTTATCATTCTTGTGTGCTGCACTCCTCCTCAATGAGATCTATCCACCTATGAAGTTTCAAGTTGATACCTCTAACACTTTTTGAGATAAGCTCCGGACAAAAAGTATGAAAAATAACAAAGGGCAATAACTCAAAAATTATAAAGGGTAGAGTTATCATTCTTGCGCACAGCATTCCTCCTCAATAAGATCTATCCACCTATGAAGTTTCATGTTGACATCTCAAAGACTTTTTGAGTTATGCTCCACTCAGGTGAAAAATTAAGTATGAAAAATAACAAAGGGCAATAACTCAAAAATTATGAAGGGTAGAGTTATCATTCTTGTGCACTGCACACCTCCTGAGTGAGATCTATCCACCCATGAAGTTTCATGTTGATATCTCAAATGAGATATCTATTTGATGACTTGTCCCAAGGATTGTTGTACACATGTAGTGAAATTACAATGATTTGAACTTTTATGTCAAGGTTATCTATAAGTCAAAGTCAAATTAAGTTTAATCTTTTTAAGACATTGTTCTTAGGGTATTTAGGCTCAAGTTTGATGACCATTCATTAATATAATTGTAGCCAATTATAGCAAAAATCAAGCAAAATTCATTGATTTGATCAAGACCATTTAAGAGTGAAGGTGAAGTTCAGTATGGCTTGTCCAAAAAGTTTTGTTAAGAAGGCAATACATTGAGAAATGAAAAAATAATGACCAGCATTAATGCTTTTTGACGGCAACAGCAATGTCAACGACACCATGACTGTAATAACTTTTTTTTTTTAAAAGAATCATGCAAGCTAAAACTAGAAATGTGTCCATAGGACACGGATGCCCCCACACACCACTGTTTTGTCAATCTAATGACTCTAGGTCAAATATTTTTTGGACTACATGTGCCACAAATTGAAAACTACAAAGGGCCATAATCCTGTTAAATTTGGTTGCAGCAAAAATTCCTTTCTTTACTACCATCTACACATTAAGCAGGCCTCGACATTAGCGGTGGTCCGTTGGTCCGAGACCACTTGATTTTGGCAAGGACCACTTAATTTTAAAACCCATTGGTCCGTTGGACCACTTGAATTTTCTGGTTGATGCAAAGCTCATTTGGAAGAATGGCGATTTGGTCAAAACCAGTTTATATGATTTTGTTAAAAATCTTGTGTCCGATGTACATGTATATGGTTCATTAATCTCTGATTAGTAAAAGAAGTTCTTAAGTCATTGATAACTTTCGTTTGAAGTCGCTAAAATTTGTTTTGCAAGTTAAAAGAGTTTAGAATTTGTGATATTAATTTAGGTACAAAATTCATTCAAATGGTGCTAGTAATTATGCATCGTCGGATACCGACGGCGGAACCATTAACATTTAATGATAACTGACCACCTAACTTCTGGAAGGACCACCTAACTTTCAAATCTAGTGGTCCGGCGTACCACCTGCTAAAAATGTTAGTGTCGAGGCCTGTTAAGGTTGTTCATCCCTGGAAGTTTAAGCAAAATCTGCCATCCGGTTTAAGAGGAGTTGCGTTCACAAGATTTTGGGACGTACGGACAGACGGACAAGTGCAACGCTATATGCTCCCACATTGTGGGGGCATAAAAATGAAAGCCTGTTTCATTTCACAGAATATCATTTAGAAAAGTTGTGATTATGAAAAAATCCATTTATTTATTAATTATTGTGTATAATTTAATACTTGCCTTAAACCTAAAAATTTGAATTTAAGTCTACAATCAATTTTGCCTATAATTAGAAAGCTAGTACATGTATTGGTTACATTAATACATGGTGTTGATTGGTTACAAACAATTAACATTCAATTACAATGCATCTTAAATTAATAATGCAATTTTTACTGAAACAAATTATTGACAACGATGCTACAGACATTTATAGTTAAAAATGCTGTATCATATATTATGTTGTAAACTACTTGTTTATTTGTTCACATGTAATTAAAAATGTATGTTTTGTAATCTGTGTCTAAGATTATTAAAAAAATTTCTTTTTGACAATATTTTTAGCACTAAACTACCATAATGATCTTAGAAACTCATTCTAAATACATGATCATAAGCCACATAGGCTAAAAAAAATTAAGATATTTAATCAATGAAATAGAAATTGTTATTACTAGTGTTTTTTCATCTTTTAATCGTGCCATTGATAGCAGGCCAGAGCTGCTTTCCCTTGGGATTTTTTTTTAAATCATGCAGTTTTGAGTTTTTCCCTTAAAGCAGCATGCCCCCAGATGAGCGAAAATATTTCAATAAATTCAAACTTGAGGAAAATGTACTATGATGTACTATGAGCTTAGGAAAAGTAGAAAGATTAAAGATTTGAGTAATAATTTACATGTTATGAGCAATTAATAGTTATCTGTCATTATTTGCAACAATATTTCTACTGCGTTACTAGTGCAGTAACTTGTGTAAGGGTAATTTTCGCATATTTTCATCTCTTTTTGTAATTCACATGGGTTGTAAGTCCCATTGAAAATGTGTAAATTGTTTCCTTTTGGTTACTGTACAATATTATGCTTTGAAGTGCATTTTCAAAATTTTCATGAAAATAAGCATAAATCTGGAGGGGTGTTGCTTTAAATTTAATTTACATCAAGTTTTTACTTCAGATGTATACCATGTATACTGAAAATTTGGACACCTGTGATCAATTTTAGGACAAGTTTTTTAAACTACTTAAGGGAGTTGTCCTGGACAACTCTATTCCTGAAAAATTTGTATAGCACTGCATCCCATTTTTTTTCACCATTTTTTACCCAAATGAATATAGGGGTAGGATCACTTCCTCTAGCTGTGAAATAAGCCATGATTACTTAATACATTTTATATGTAATTTCTACAATATATATATGAAATTATGCTGCGAGGTCCTAATTCTATGATGATAATTTACTTGTATTTATTAAGATTCTGCCACAAGTTACAAACATGCATACAGTGGCGTACCTACCGATACGCCAAATACGCACGGGTGTATGAAAAGAAAAAAAAAGAAAATTTCAAATCGGACATAGATCGATCAACATATTTGTAGCTCCTAATTGATTCTTTATGTATGCTGAGGATGTTTCCTTATTCGAATATGTGTTACCTATTTTGATAATGTGTATACACAATTTTAGTGAGAATTGATCTATCGTTGTTTCAATCTGAAATCACTGTAAGGCCATAGAAAATTAATCTTTAGACTCTCATCCAGGTTTCAAGAAATAATTGGGGCGGGTGGGTGGAATTTATAATTTATTTTATCCATCACTTTTAAGACCTGAAAAAACAGAAATGTATGAATAAACAAAAGTGTTTAAATCTATATTTTAATGAGAATAATACTAAATGTTGTAAGATTTGTTACTTACAATCATCTTTTACATTTTTGAAGCTATGTTTTTTTATTGGAGAGACACTCGTCAACTCGTGTTTATTTTGTCCCAACTTCACATTCACTACACAGCTTCTGTGGTCAAGATTAAGGCTTTTCAACTGGCAAAATTTTTCAAATATATTGATGAACGTCGCATCATTTCCACCCAGATTTTGATCAAAACTAAACCCAAACCAATCACAAACAGTTTTCTTGTTTACTGCATCATATATTTCACATAAGACGAACATTTTGACAATTTTACTGATCGAAAACGAACGTATTTAAAATCTTGATCACTAGACGCTGTAAATCTCAGTCTGATTTCTATGCGTTTGTCCCGCGAATATTCGACCACGATTTTCGGACGAATTTTCGTCCACAGACGTCTGCGAAATGAACAATTTTTTTTATGAAAATAAATTATTTTGGAGCGGAAAGATTTTGATACGGGCGGGCGAGGATGAGAGTCTAAAAATTAATTTTCTGTGGCCTAATAAAAGTTTTTATGGAGGTATCGTTTAAATTATCTTAAGATTTTAATTTATAATATCCTACTGTATGCGGATTCTATTAAGGACTCCGAAAACAAAAATGTTCGGCCTTTCTACAGAGCCACGGAATGACGAACACAATGTAAAAAAATATGATATGAATAATTTCTTTGGAAATTTCTCTTTCTGCAGATTGAGTTATCAAAATAATCTATGTTATAATGCAAATTAACCCAAATAATGATAATAAAAAGTCAAATTCATTTACAATCATCTTTCCCGCAGAATCAAAATCAATGAAAACTGAACATTTATTTCATTATTTTACATTTATATGCAAAATTAAGTCTTGTCTGCAACTAGACATCTGTAGCACAATGGAAGGGAGTTGACCATATGTAATTATTTTTTATATTTAACCTTATAGTTATAAGTTACTATATCATTTCTAAGTTAGTAACATTCTTTCATCTTATATCAATTTTATTCAAAACCATTGCCCACATCTATCGTCGCAAACCATAGTCAACTTATATTTATTTGACCTAAAAATATATCAATATATAAAGTTATTTCTACCGTCTTATTTTATTGACTATAGAAATAAATTGCAACCTACTGTAAACAATGATATATATAGTCTCATCTATACATATTGAAGTACGTTATTATGACGTTAACGTCATTAACATTTGGAGTGCGCCGCTGTTTATGTAGAATTAAATATTGTTGTCATATAAGAAGCTACTAACATGAGTTTTTCTGTGTTTATTTGTTATTTATTCTTCTAAGCAATGTAAGAATCTCAAATGTATTTTACGCAACAATGAAAGTCCACGAATTTTTGGATAACCCCCGTACATAGTCTCATCTATACATATGAAACATAGATAAATATACAATATGAAACATAGATAAATATACAATGAGAACAACGTATACCTATATAAGAGATAATAAGACACATCATGTCCCGATTCTTTTATTTTCACCGACTTCTGATTATATACCAACATGCTTTTATGTGCGTTAGTCATTTAACAATGTACTGAACTAATTTAAACATTTCGATGAAAATTGAAACAAAATAGTTGAGAAAAACATTGTTAAAGATAAAAAATTATTTTCTTTAACATTGACATAATGCACATTTGGAAATACTTTTATAGGACTTAAATGATCTCGCGATACTACAATTTAGATGTGAATACGATAACCTATTGTTACACAAAAACATTTAAGCTATTTTGTTTGTATTATCGTTATACAGATTATTTTAAATAATATTTTCCTTGATTATATCTCATGTTACGGGTATGGTGAAACCAAAGAAAAATAACAAGGAAAAAGACTTCTTAGACTCATCTTCATAACAAAAGAGACACCTGGCTATGTTTAGTTTTTTTTCTAATACACGGTAGTAAATAACTTTTTTATGAATCATTTAAGCCAGTGTAAATCTAGACTGTGCAATTTCTCTTACATTCAATACATGTACTTGATGTTACTTTCATAAATATAGATAAAGACAATGTTTAAGTAGTACAATCCCTGGTAATAGCAAAGAGCTATCTTGATATAAGTCTCGACCAAAGACGCTGACATACTCAAAATAAGCCAAGGTACGCCCCAGTAAAGCATATTTTCCTTGATTATATCTCACGTTAAGTTATAGTGAACAAAAGAGAATAACAAAGAAAAAACTAAACTTGTTACAAAAGGAAATAAAACCCATCTTTTTTTACAAGAGAGACACCCTGGCTATGTTTTGTTTTTTGTAAAAGCAAATATTTTTGAACTATTTAAAAACAGTGTACACGTTAGAACTACGCGTTATTTCTATTACATTCAAATTTATGTACTATTTTCATAACTATAGATAAAGACAATAGTAGTACAATAAGCTAAAATATCCCCTAAATCCTTAGTTAGTGCACAAAGCTATATTTGATATATAAGTCTCTGGCGATCCTTCGGCCAAAAACCGGCACTCGGCGTACACTCATAATAAGCAGACGTACGCCCCTGGTATATAGCTTGAGAATTTGGCATATTTGTTTATTGTTGCAAATTATAGAATCTATTTCTTATAACTGCAAAGACTTGATCCTTTAAAACCTTGTTTAGAAAAAATAGAAATGAAAACAAACCTTGATCTTGAATGTCCTCTAGTAGTAGATCTACCGTGGACAAAAATTTGCAGGAAATTTGCAAGACTTAAATAATCAATCCAATCAATAACCTCATCTAGGAAAGAGTTTGCAAGATGATGCATGTCTGTGATTTCTAAAAATATGCAAATTGTTAATTGTGTTAATAATAAATTTACAAATTAAATTTTAACATAAACAATTTTTTTAAATAAACAGAAAAAAACAAAACAAAAAAAAAACATAAATTTTGTCCAAGGGCTTTAAAAATAATTCATTTCATTTCATAATGAAAATTACAACAAAAGCAAAATAAATTTTGATCTTTATAAGAATGTAACTTCCACATTGGTTTCCCAAAAACCAAAGTCAAATAATAACTTATCTATAAATAGGTGTGCTTACATACATATATAAACTACAAAAATAATTCATGATTTCATTTATTTTTGCAAAAATTTAAAATTAGTTCATAACGTGAATTGCACTGTTAAGGCAGATAATATTTTTAGCTTTTAATGAAAACCGTTTTTTTACAATAATTATATTTATACTAAATGCAATAACATTACTTATTCTTTAAAGTTTAAGTTCAAATTTAAACATCTTTATAAATAAAATTTAAACCGAGATCATTTTACATTGTAACTAGATACTGTGAAAATCTATATTTGATCCTTCTCCTTGCGACACCTTGTACAAATAATATTTCATACAACACATATTGCTTAAATAATGACTAATTCAAATTTAATTAATGAACAACACACCTGCAATAAATACTTACATGCACTTATACTTGTTCTTTTTATTTCATTTTCCACTGGTATTAACATTTATTACAACAAATACATTTTAAAAAGTGCAATTACTGTAACATTACTGTAACATAATAATCTCTTTTTTATTTTGTTAACCAAAACAGATTATGATTTAAGGTGATCCAATATTAAATTCAGAAAATCATTTTCTTTTATTCAAAGACAGATGATACAATTAAAAATATAATATATATAAAATAATGTCAGATGATAAAAATAATCCCAAAAGTGCTGATTTTTCAGACAATAATATTCATATTCAGTATTGCGAATACGAGTTCATATTCGGTATTTAGACATACCGTCCAATATTACACAGAACATTATCCTTTCAACATAGATCTACTGTATATAATATATAGTTTTTAATCTTTTGTTTTTCTCTTCAGAAAATAAAACAATCCCATTGCGCAAGAATGTCAAAACAAACAAACAAAAAAGCTATGATTAAGTATAAAGTAATGAAACTAATAAATCGACGGAATAAAAGTACGTCATTGTCATTTTTGGAAAACCGAAACTGGTTGTCCAGATCTACAGTCATCTACTAAAAGATCTCACGAGTTCATAGGTCAATGATTCTTGCTAAATAACTTCATGGAATGTAAATTACATGGACATTAGAAAAAAAACTCACCAATGGATTTATCATCGTTTCTTCTTTAAAAATATTTGTCTATTTTTGGCTACAGCTGGGTTTTTCTATTTCTAAAAATAAACCGCAATGCGATTGAACAATCCGAACACCTCACAGTGATTAAGGGGAGATCACTGCGTAGGAGTCTCACCAATCGGAACTGCCTCGGCTATTATCTATAATAACCTTATCCGAAGACTGACGGAAAGGGCCGAGTAGTTGCGATTGGGGTCTCACAACAATCGCAACTTTTTGGCCCTTTCCGCCAGTTTTCGGATACATCTAGTGAAAGTCAAAACATTAGGCTACTGAACGGATTCGAGAGTGTTTCAATAAGCTTATAGCTTCCAAGTTCCAACACAATCGAACTAAAATAAATTTGTATAAACTAAACCACGGATTTATATAAATCCGTGACTAAACTAATACATTTATCGGTTAATATACTTAATTGTTTGGCAATATTGACCCGAGAGTCAACCCTGGCTAATTTTACCCTAATGCGCTATAATTAACGCTCAGTACCAATTAATTAAATAAAATTACATCTTAACAATATTTCTTAATTTAATTTAAGTTTCGTAAAATAGAAAATTTAAAAGACATATCAGTACAGAATGTTATTTTAACTATCTTATTTGTTGAATATAGAAATGAATTGCATATTTCTACAAACAATGACATGTATTGTGTATTTTATCAACATAAACATCAATGAAAATACAATTGACATTACGCCGCCTGTTAGTCAAACTGGCAGGGGTCACAGAGATAAGCCAATCAGCGATCGTTATCAGTTCCACGCTAAGATGCCTGCGAAGTCCACCATTTTCCTTAGAAAAGCTAATTGTCTAAGACAATGGTACAGAAGTAGTTTAGATTGAAATTATTTTAATTTTCTGTCAATTTAAAGCTTTTTTTAATCGATTTATTAATTAAGTTACCAAATATACTGACATATTGACAGGTCGAGTAAGTTTATTATACAAAAAGTCAATAATTTTCTACATATGGAAATAATAATTTTTTTTTAAGTACTTAACATTTATCCTGGCTATTACACAATGCATTGGAAAAGGAAAATGTTTTAACAAATCCACTTTTTTATTTCCATTCTATCTATTCATAATCACATTACATATCATAAGGTTCCAGAATATGTGACTATTTTTCGTTTATAACGTATAGCGCCAATAAAAACGCAGCCGTAGAAATACAAATATTAAGAGGATATTTTTTCGTTTGAGTGAAATATGGAATATATTTTCACGAAACATGATAAAATGCCACATATTTTCACGAAAATATGTGGCATTTTATCATGTTGAGTGAAAATATATACCATATTTCACGAAAACGAAAAAATAACCTTTTTATTTAATTTCAATATCAAAGAAAAATGGTTACGAACCCCCTTGCTTTCTACGCAACTGCAATAATTGTACAGCGCGCAGTAATATAATTTTTGTATTGTATTGCACGCGATATTTAGCGCTACATTGTGACGTCACGTAAACAACTTTTTAAACGTCTGTACAGCGTTAATGACTGAATTAAAGATATTGGTGTTCGAATTTATTTTCTTAGTTAGACCATTTTCTATCATTCTAGATAGTTTTCAAATCAAAATTCAACAAAAAGTTGTTATTTATTTATCTATCAGATTTTGTAAACAAAATGGCGAAAGAAGTCCCCTAAAATAAATATGAGTTTTGACTCCGCCCACTTTCATATTTATATTTCAGATTTATTTTTAAAAAATATGAAATATATTTGACTGATATAGCACCATATTTCATGGATAAAATTAAATAAAATGAGTAAATACAATAACAAATTGGATGATATTAGCTAACCTGATTATTTCTATTAAAGTTCAATAAATTAATATTAAATATTCAAATACCAATAACATCAAGAAAATAACGTTGTGTTATGTCGTGAGTCATATCAAATATATGTTAACAATACATAATCACGTATAAAAAGTTAACAAGGGCATGACAATTTCTGAATCAATTTTAACAATTCACGAACAAATTAATGCATTATCTAAATGCCGCACATTAAACCCGGAAAATGTTTTCAAATTTATTTGTGTCACTAATATAACTTAACTTGTTTCGCTTTTTCAATTTCAAAATAAAACGTTCATAACATAATCATATTCTTTTCTACATATAGCCTCTCTTTGAATTTGTAAGATATAATAAAATATATAGTGATGTTTTTAATTTTCACTGAAGTCAACAAGAAATAAGACGATCTTTAAAGGGACTCCACTGAGGTTTTAAAGCCTAAGACATAACATTTAAATTTTTTTACTTATATGAGTTGGGGCACTTTAAACAGAAATATATGCAAAGATAGTTAAAAAATATATACCTTGAAATAAATTGAAAATCATTTTTTTTTCTAGCCCGATTTCAGTTAAAAGCGTTTAAACGCTTTTTATTTTCGATTGATTTTTACAAGTTGAATAATTATTCTGGAAAAACGAAGTGGGCGAATGATCTGAAAGTTTGCACAAAGATTAGTGGTCTAAATCTTCAACAAATGGTACATTTATGTGGAAAAAATATTTTCAGTCCCATCATGTCAAAAACCACAGTTAAGTCGCTTTAATAAACATTTCATTCATCATTAATTAGTGAATGCAGATATTGTTTTTTTCTTGTTTTTTTTTATTTTTTTTTTTTTACTTTTTTGAAATACCATAATACATTTATACAGTGAATATTAGATATACTTTTCAATAAAACCATTGAAAGCATCAAAATTTTATATTCAGAAAAATTATATAAGGTAAATTCATTGGTGGCAAAACAGTTTTGCGAATACATCGATACCGTATTTTGTCTAAGGTTCTTACTGACCGGGTCACGTGAATCAGAAGGCGGAGCGATCCCGTCTCTGGCGTAATGTCAATTACCATAAGAACAATGTATACCATATAAGAGACTGTTCATAATTTATCTAGTTATTATCATATTCATTTCTGTTTTGTTTTGTTTTTCTAATGGTATTGAAATAACTTTTGCATTATTTAAAGCAGTGGTCACATTAGACTTCATGCAAATTTCTCTAAATCCAATACT